>NC_090649.1:223170615-223375615 GCF_040937935.1 Hyperolius riggenbachi
AATTACAGTAGCATGCATTATTTAAAAACTATAATGGCCGAAAACTGAAAAATTATTTTTTCCCAATTTTTTTTCCTATTTTCCCATTAAAACACATTTAGAATAAAATAATTCTTTGCATAATGTCCCACCTAAAGAAAGCCTAATTGGTGGCGAAAAAAACAAGCTATATTTTATTTAATTGCGATAAGGAATGATAGTCATAGACGAATGAATGGAAGGAGCGGTGAAAGGTGAAAATTGCTCGGATGTTGAAGGGGTAAAACCCCTCAGGTGTGAAGTGGTTAATAATGGATGTTCCAAAGATGCATGGTGGTGTAGTGGATAGCACTCTCCCTTGCAGGGCTGGGTCCCTAAGCCTGCTCAGATATTCTACATGTTGGCATGCTTCTTTTTAAAATGTGTTCAAGCAGCAATAAAAACTGTGAGGTTTAGCTGCAATAAGTCAGGTATACAAAGTAACTTTAATTAAATCTGGCAAAAAAATGCATTTCATGGGCAAGGTACAATGATCCTATACATCACGGAATATTGTTAGATTATAGATGCAGCCTGACATGTTTTTCTTGGCCTGAGATCAGCCACTTCTTCAGAGGCAAATATGCACGTCATTTTCCCCGTGATTATACAGGGCAGGCAAAGAATCCGCCAAACAGGTATTTCATATGAGTTCATATACAGCAGACAGCCAGCAAGATCAATGGAAGCATATATTCAAAAATGAGGTCCCTATTAATTCTGACAGTGAGTAAGTGGATAAGTATATCCGGCTGACGCTCCAGGAGTATAGCCAGCACTGAGATCTGGAATATCCACAGTTTAATGTTGACAGACTCTATAAAATGCACAGTACATATACTGTGAAGGGATGCTGTGTTGCTGTTTTGTTTTTTTTTATGCTGGCTGTAAAACCATGCTTGTTACCCCCCCCCCCTCTTTTCCTTAAAGGACAACTGTAGTGAGAAGAATATGGAGGCTGCCATATTTATTTCCTTTTAAACCATACCAGTTGCCTGGCAGCCCTGCTGATCTATTTGGCTGCAGTAGTGTGTGGATCACACCAAACACAAGCATGCAGCGAATCCAGTAAAGTCTGACAATAATATCAGAAACGTGATTTACTGCATGCTTGTTCAGGGTGTATGGCTAAAAGTATTAGAGGCAGGGTATCAGCAGGATAGCCAGGCAACCAGTATTGCTTAAAAAGAAATAAATATGGCAGCCTCCATATCCCTCTCACTTCAGTTGTCCTTTAACATGTGAAAGCGTAATTAATCTTCGTGTTGGAATTGAAGAAAAGGTTACATTTGCTTAAAGCGGTTTAAAACTCTGGCAACATTTTCAACAAAAATGTGTTTTCCTACTTTTTATAAACCATACAAGTATCATATTTGCATTTGTGCACAAGTATTATTATTCATTAGACCTTATAACTTCCCAAAGTTCAGTTAATTTATTTTTAAAGATGCTTGTGCATTTTATTCATAACTGTTGTAATTCTGTTCTGAATGCAGTCACCAGTGATTTCTGACCTGTGTTTCACCCCAGCTGAAGTCCTGCACAGCCAGAGAATGTTTACATGGATGTATCAAGTAATGAATGTGTACACAAGATAAGCTTAACAGCAGTTCAGATGCGGGTTCTCCCTGCAGAAGAGTCAGCCCTGTGATGTAACCCTTTGAATGCTGTTTTACTAAAAAAAAAACTTGTGTTAGTATATTATATGCTTTAAATAAACTTTTAGAGAAAAGAAGAAACTCTGGGTTATATTCTGCTTTAAAGCAGTAGGATCAGCCATACTATGCCAGGGAAAAAATGCATATATAAGTATATATAAGTAGATAAATACTTGATCTACTTACATAACACATGTATTATACTGTCCACGTTTTGATTTCAGTGAAGGTTATATAGTAAATGACGAGAATTATGTTCCTGGTGGGGGCCATGTCTTTTGCCCACAGTTAAGGCTAGCTTGTGATGTCATTTCTGCCCTTTACTTTTTTTCTTGTCTCCTCCAATCGCTGAGTCGCCTCAGCCTTGCTTGTAAACACAATTGAGTAGGGGATTAGGTTTCAGATAAGCAGCTGGCAGGGAAATAAAAGGAAGAGGAGGAATAGATTATAGAAAAAAAGAACCCCCAGCATGCAATTCTTTGGCACGACTACTAAAGGGCCAGTGCTCCTTAACCTCCTAAGCAGTATGGACGAGCTCAGCACGTCCATTACTGCCGGAGGGTGCCGCTCAGGCCCTGCTGGGCCGATTTTGTTCAAATAAAAAGGTGCACACACAGCCGGCACTTTGCCAGCCGCGTGTGCTACCTGATCGCCGCCGCGATCCGCCGCGTGCAGCGGCGAAAGAGGGTCACCCCAGCCGCCCGAGCCCAGCGCAGCCGGAGCAAATAGTTCAGGCCAGCGCTAAGGGCTGGATCGGAGGCGGCTGACGTCCGTGACGTCACTCCGCTCGTCTCCATGGCGACGAGGAAAGCGAAACAAGGAAGGCCACTCATTGCGGCTTTCCATGTTACTTCTGATCGCCGGAGGCGATCAGAAGTACGCACCGGGAGCGCCCTCTAGTGGGCTTTCATGCAGCCAACTTTCAGTTGGCTGCATGTAATAGTTTTTTTTTTTTATAAAAAAAAAAAACCCTCCCGCAGCCACCCTGGCGATCTTAATAGAACGCCAGGGAGGTTAAGTATGTGATAACTCCAAATCAGAACAGCAGAAAAAGTTTTGAAAGTTTTGAATGCAGGCTTAGTATCTTTATCACTTAATACACTCAGACCAGTTGCTGTTGAAATTTGATTTTTATGGTGACGATACCGCTTAAAAGATCTTAGCTGGTTTAAGCAGCTATTGGTGCCTATATTTTTGTACAAAAAATGAAATTTATCTCGATAAATATGTGGTATAGATTTGCGCCGAGGTACCAGCGCTGCCACCAATGCATGGTCTTGTCTGACTAATACTGCTTCAGCTATAACAGTACACAAAACTCAAGTTAGGCTTCGGAATGCAGCTTCCTCACCTCAATTCTTTTTTAAAATTACTTTTCCCAACAACACAGCTGTCTGGTGATCAGGCAGAAATTACGCACACACACGGCTCTGTGCTTTGCTACTTGTTCACAGCATTTTCTGGACTACTTTAAAAACGTTTCTAGCAAAAAGATTTGGAAAGTTCAGCATCCAGTTATCCATTTACTTAAAAAAGTTACTTTGTTTTTTTTTCCCTTTTCAAATATCAGCAGCATCTGTTGGCCTGATACAGACTTAGAGTTAGGCTTCATTATGGATCTCCAGTTGTCGGATATAAACTTGCCTCATAGTTGGTATTTTTGTTTAACCACTTTACCCCCACGCGTACGAATTTCTCCGTCCCTTTTTCCATCCTTTCACCACCAGGGACGGAGAAATCCGTACTTTCCGCGCTCCCGCTCGCTCTAGCGCACTCCCGCTCATAAACATGCCCCCGGCCGCTCGCCCGGAGATCAATGAACGGGAAAATCCATTACCGGTCGTTGCTCTAAGCCCCGCAATGATCCGCTGCTTTTTCGATAAGCAGCACGATCATTGTGAAGGGGAAAAAAAACTTTCCCAGCCTCCTAGTACTTCCTGCAAGCGTCCGGAAGGATGCTTACAGGTCGCATTAAACAAAAAGTTACTGTTGCCATCTTTTGGTTAAATAGTAAAACTACACCCTAAAGCATTCTTCACATACAAATACATTAGTTTTACACAAAAAATTAACTCCTTACCTCCCACATTGTAATTAAAAAAAAAAATTACAATAAAAAAAAAATACATAAATAGTTACCTTAGGGACTGAACTTTTTAAATATTTATGTCAAGAGGGTATAACACTGTTACTTTATAAACTATGGGCTTGTAATTAGGGATGGACGCAAAACTGAAAAAAATGCATCTTTATTTCCAAATAAAATATTGTCGCCAAACATTGTGATAGGGACATAATTTAAACGGTTTTATAATCGGGACAAATAGGCAAATACATTTCATGGGTTTTAATTACAGTAGCATGCATTATTTAAAAACTATAAAGGCCGAAAAGTGAAAAATAATACATTTTTTCCCCACATTTTTTCCTATTTTCCCATTAAAACACATTTACAATAAAATAATTCTTGGCATAATGTCCCACCTAAAGAAAGCCTAATTGGTGGCGAAAAAAACAAGATATAGTTTGTCATTGTGATAAGTAATGATAAAGTTATAGACGAATGGAAGGAGCGCTGAAAGGTGAATTGCTCTGGTGGTCAAGGGGGAAAACCCCTCAGTTGGGAAGTGGTTAAATATAACTGCTTATTTTGCCAAATACTATAGAAATGGAGTAGAGTAAAAAGAGCTGAAAAAAAGTGAAGTAAAGAGAGTCTCTAAAACAGGACGTTTCCCACTTTTGTGGATTAAGGCTATGAACTAGTAGTGCTGACGGATTTCCCTGTATGGTGGTTGTTGGCTATTGAGAAGCGTAGTGCTGAAAAGAGTCCACGTGAAGGGAAGAGAAGGAAATGTTGAAAAGAAAAAAAGAACAAGAGATATTTAGCTACAAAATACTTGGAATATTTTTTTTCTTCAGTTTTAGTTGGGCTGCAGAAAAATAAATTAAAACATTTTCCCAAAATATTCATATTTGGTTATGTCCTTTTCTCATGACTTATTTCAAATTTATTATGAAAACATAATGCTTAATCAATACTGTGCAGATGTTGCAGGGCTACTGATGCCCCACCCAACCAAAACAATTGGAGTGGTATGCTTGTACTTTAAACTAAACTGAAGTGAGAGGGATATGAACGCTTCCATATTTATTTCCTTTTAAGCAATACCAGTTGCCTGGCTATCCTGCTGATCCTCTCTGCCTCTAACACTTTTAGCCAGGGCTTTGGAGTCAGAGTCGAGGAGTCAGAGCAATTTTGGGTACCCAGAGACGGAGTGATTTCATAAACTGAGGAGTCGGGAGTCGGATGATTTTTCTACAAAATCCACAGCCCTGGTAAGTATTAGACTATGGAGCCGGAGTCTGAGTCTGAGCCATTTTGGGTACCCGGAGTTGGAGTCTGAGTCAGTGATTTCATAAACTGAGGAGTCTGAGTTGGAGTCTGAAGATTTTTGTACCGACTCCACAGCCCTGCTTTTAGCCATAGACCCTAAACAAGCATATACAGATCAGATGTTTCTGATGTTATCAGATCTGACAAGATTAGCTGCATGCTTGTTTCTGGTGATATTCAAGCACTGATGCAGCCAAATAGATCAGCAGGGCTGCCAGACAACTAGTATTGTTTACAAGGAAATAAATATGGCAGCCTCCATATTCTTCTAACTTTAGTTGACCTTTAAATGGCTAGATCAGCAATGCAAGTACATTGCATTATTGATCAGAGCCTCATTTTAATATTTTGCAAGTACACTAACACATTAATACCAGCACTGACTAGCTGCAAAATAAGCTTCCCCACTGACATTGTTGCTCCCATCCTACTTTATTCCTGCTCCCAGCCATCTTTTAGATTGAACATCCACACAAATAGTGTTTATGTGCATAGTGAGTCTGAGATGTAGGCATATTCTTAAACAATAAGAATGTAGACATCAGCACTTAAAGAGACTTTGAAGCGAGTCTTAAAGCATGTCATTACTGTAAAGGACTATAGATAGTGCTAAATCGCCGCATCCCTGCGGCAAAACGAAGGGTTTATACCCCCCAAATCCCCTCTGCAAACTCGGTGGAGCGCCTCCTGATGAGGCAGAGCTCAGCGCAGTAGCTCTGCCTCTTAGCGCGTCAATCCCCACTGATCGCCGCTTCTTCCCACCCCTCTCAATCTTCCTTCACAGAGAGGGGCGGGGGAGAGGCGGAGATCCGTGCGGCGATTGACGTGCATGGAGGCAGAGCTGCAGCTCAAAGCTCTGCCTTCAGTGGGGATTTGGGGGGTGTAAACCATTTTGCCGCAAGGATGCGGCGGTTTAGCACTATCTATAGTCCTTTACAGTAATAACATGACTTAACACTCGCTTCAGTCTCTTTAAGATCTCCAATACACGACAATATGCTATTTAGTTAACAATCTGAAATGCAGCTGAGAGGCATTGCTTGTAACCCCATATTTGTCAGCGTTTAACACACAGTGTGGTTACCAGAGAGCAGAAAGAAACTCATGTTGCCTCTGCGGCCATGGTAAGATGCAACTTTATACTTCTCAACTTTTTGAAATAAGAAAGAGGGACACTGAAGCCACGTCCCTACCACACACCTAATAACACCCCCCGCACACCCCTAGTCACGCATATCATAAGGATTTCATAAGAAGAATATGTTTTAGAATTCAGACCACACTAGTCCTTTCTATCCTTGTTCATTTTCCTTCATATTTACATTTGAAATTAAGAAATAAATCAATTTAAAGGATGGGGATAAAGTTTAGAGTCAAACACATTTTTTAGTGGAAAAATGCATATATTCATATCTGTACATCAGTCCTGAAAGCGGGACACATGAGGAAGAAACAGAGACAGAGACAGGGTTTCCAAGAAGGGACTGTCCCTCCAAAAGAGTGACAGTTGGGAGCTATGCATGTGGCGGGGCCTGTCCATTGTCTGTGCTGAGCAGTAGCAAGCATCTGGCTGGTGCACGAGAGCAGCTGACATATGGTGAATGCACTCCCTGCAGCTGCCCATGTGCAATGCGCCTTACTACTTTTCTGTAGCTGATTTCCACTGCCAGTTTTTTATTTTTGTCTCCTTGGTCTTAATTTGGTGAACTCTTCTGAGTTTTCAAATGAAAGATGTTTCGCATCTTATTGGTAAAATACCTTTTCAGCTCATAGCAAACACGTTTTAACAATCAGGGACTCATTAAAGGTGCATCTGATGGTGGACAGAAGTCTATAAGGATGATCTAACGCAGTGGTCCTCAAACTGCGAATGCGGCCCCCCAAGGCTTTTTCACTGGCCCACAAACACAATGTATAACTTATAGATGCGGCCCACTGCACCACTAAATATTGGCGGCCCGCATATAGAATAGCAGTGCTGGCACCACCCATCCACATACTGTAGAAGCTAGCAAGCAGTAATTCACTGGCATCCAATTCTGCATCAGGTGACACTGCTATCCAACTAGATGGCAGGTTGTCACCTGGGTATGCTTCACTGTCTGGTGCGCAAAGACGTTCTTCGGGTTCCGCATGACTGAATGGCTGCTGCTGGGAGTTCTCCTCCGGGCATGATTGAGGGAATTAATACCTAGACTCAATGTAATGCTTTGCAGCATCATTTTATGTATATTCTGGCCCCCCAGCAGCCTGAAGTATATTGACCAGGCCCTTTACCGAAAAAGTTTGGGGACCCCTCTAACCGGTTAGGGACTACTCAGCCCCATACGCATATAGCTGCAGGTGTAGTGTTTTCACATCTTTCTCTCATTGCCAGCACTAGGTTTATCAAGTGTTCTATGGGATTAGACCACGCTGACAATCTTTTGCTTCCCTTAATATTTTTAAGCTTTGGGTGCCCCTGATTCTTGATTGTCTTTTCTTGGGCCAATTTTGGGATGTATTAACCTCAGTATACTTAAAATCAGGTCAATCTAGCAATTGCAATTTAACCTTTGTCAAAATCTCTGTTATGTTTGGCTATTTTTCCTGCTTTGAACACATCACTTTCAAGAGCTTGACTCTTCTTTTGCTGCCTATTATATCCCACCTCCTAACAGATGCTGTTGTAGCAAGATGATCACTCTGTAGATGCCTAACTTTTTTTTGATAACTTGCTGGAAACCATGGAAATCATATTCTGCTTGGTGTTCAAGGCAGGGAACATCTCTGTTGGTTCAAATGTCTGCACAAAATAAAACTTATTCGCCCTGAACTGCTTCACCCCTGAACTGCCTTGCTGGGTTTACTGCGATGACAAACGTATTCTCCAGAGAGGAGGAATATTGTCTGTAAAAGTACCGGATCTGTAGTAATCATTGTGCTCTTGCTTACAGCAAAAGCAAGTCCCAGTGAACAAAGCAGGTAACTTTGGCGCACGGATCTCAGCGCAAGAGTAATTCGGGAATCCGGCGCCAGATCCCAAATTACATATTTAACGCTGCGGGGGAGTTTAGCGGCAGCAGGGAGAGCCGTCATTCGGCTCGTCCTGCGCTCAACTTACCGGCGGCGAATGACACGTATGCCCATTGAAACACGCAGAGCAGAGACCCGAGAAACAAAGTAATCAATTTAATAAAGTTTATGAAATACTTTAATTATTCAGAGCTCATTTAGTAAGAATTTTGGTTTTTTTTTGGGAGAAGTGGAGATAGTTTACATTTGTATTTTCTGTCTTGGAAAGATTTTTGTAAACGCAAAAGGACTACAAATCCAAATAAGCTCATCATGTCTGGACACTATGGTAATGGACCTTCATCTATGTCTGTAATTCCTCAGTATGTGACAGCCCAGCTCCTTTCACAGCCTAACAGAGGACGATTTATCCAGCTTGTAAAAGGTAGCTCTCTTCTCTCACTGACAAGAGAGCAGAGACCCTGCCTAATGTAAACACACACGGGAGTGTGCATAGAGGGGCGTGGAGGGAGGGCGTGCATAACAGATCAACAACACTGAAGAGTTGGCAGCCTTCCAGACACAGGGCGACAGATCCGACAGGGGAAAGATAAGTTGATTTATTACAGAGATGGTGATAGTAGAAAGTGCTGCAGTAAGCACATTAGAATAGGTTTAGGAACTTGTAAGATTGTAACAAAAATGTCATCCTTTTTTTTTACTGAGTCTCTTTAATAATATCTAAGGTATAAGTACTAGACCTCTTTTATTGTCTCTTGATCTAGTCCGCATATATCCCAAGTCCTGCAACTTCCACCTTCGTAACATCTGTAAGATTCGCCCTTTCCTGACCCCTGCCACCACCAAACTCCTCATCCATGCCCTCATAATTTCCCACCTCGACTACTGCAATGCCCTTCTGTCTGGACTCCCTAAGACCCGAATAGCCCCACTGCAGTCCATCATGAATGCGGCTGCCAGGATTATCCACTCCTCCCATCGCTCCACCAGGGCGGCTCCCCTCCGTGAATCCCTCCACTGGCTTCCTATCCAATCCAGAATCAGATTCAAGATATTGGGCTCAATTCTGGTAGCGTTTAGTAAATAATTACCTCATGGAATTGGGTTTACCTCATGAGGTAAATCAACTTTTGAATTCCGGTAGTTTAAGTAAAGTTTTACCTCATGTAATTTCATGAGGTAATTCATGTGGTAATTTTCGACTAAAAACGTGTGGTATTTAGAAGTGAAATACCTCACACTTGAATTCTGAAGAGAAATAAGGGGCGTGTTTGCATGTCTTTTACCTCACATAATTAGACCTACCTCTACCACATGATAAATTTAGTGCTGTGACAGAATTGTGATATCTGTCACATAACATGGAGCCTTTTCAGCTTGTTCTGTGTTCAGGACCCCCATATTTTGCTGAAATAAGTAAAAGTGATCTGACCAACGAATCCTGACCCCCCCCCCCAGCTTCCATTTTGTTTTAAAAAATAAAAAGTGCTCCAAACCCTGTACAATCCTTCGTCTGCCGCACCCCTCCCTCAACATTGCCATTCCCCAACCTCTGGTTGGAAAAAAAAGTAAAATTGCTCCAACCCACAGCCTCTATTTTTTTAAAAATTAAGTAAAACTGCAGCAAACACCGATTTCCCCCCCCCCCCCCTTCCTCTTCTGGTTAAAAGTGCTCCGAGGTCCCCCCCAGCAGCCTCTAAAAGTAAGACCTCTTTTCCATGAACTGTTGATAGGCAGTGAAATGCCTCTTAAACTCTCACAACTGCTCACTGCTGCCTGATAACTGCTTGTTGCTGCCTGGTAACTGCTCACTGCTGCCAGGTAGCTGCTTGCCGAACACACAGCTCAACAGTTCGTGGAAAAGAGGCCTAAAAGTGCTGTAACCCCCCTCCAGACCCCCAGCCTCTAAAAGTAAAAGTACTCACACCCTCAGCCTCTAAAAGTGCTCCTACGCCCCCCACCCCTCTAAAGCCTCTAAAGGTAAATGACCTGCATTTCTTTTTATAATGGATGCCTATAAATTTACATTTCATAGGTTGCTACATAATCAAATACACCTTCCCTCAAAAAAAAAAAAAAAACATCTTCCAAAGACTATCCTAACTTATGGAAGACAATTAAAGACTATGGCCTCGATTCATAAAGCATTCCCGCATGCGGGAATGCTGAAAACGGCACACTTTACCGACCACACAGCAGAATCTTTATTCATAAAGGCTTTTTCCGCATGAAAAGCCGACTTTCGCGAGCAGAGTGATAAATCACTGCCTTGCGCGGTGATTATCATAGCAAAAGTAACAAGTAGTCAATTCATAAAGATTAGAGGTAGCGGTATGCGGACGGGTATTACCGCTACCTCTGATGTGGCGAGAAGCGTGCGGAATACATTGCAGTGAATGGGACAGACCTCCCAAGCAGCTGCAGAGAGAACACCGCACGGAGGGATTCCGCCTGCTTCTCCTGTTTCCGCATGTCTCCCGACAGCCTAACGCCTGCCTACAGCGGAATATCTCCGCACGCCTGTCACAACTAGCAAAATTGTTATGAATTACCACCCTGAAGGCGGAAATACCGACAGCGGTGTTTCCCCGCTCAACGTTACCTTCCCGACAGCACTTTTATGAATCGAGGCCTATTACTTATTTGCTGCATGCTTACCACTGAAATACCTCATGTTTTACCTCACTCTATGCTTTTACCTCCCGTTTTACCTCATGTTTTACCTCCCGTTTTACCTCATGTTCGGAAATCGAGAAAAATCTTTTAGAATTGATAACAGAAGAGGAAAATACCTCATGAGGTATTTTACCTACAAAAACATATTTACCTCACATAGCTACCAGAATTGAGCCCATTGTGTCTGACCTACAAATCCATCCACAAAACCTGTCCAACCTACATTTCTGATCTTACTCAGAGATACACACCAAGCCGCTCACTCCGCTCCTCCAATGAACTTCGCCTGACCGTCCCCCGCATCACCCAGTCCCATGCACGCCTCCAAGACTTCTCAAGAGCCGCTCCGACACTATGGAACTCCCTACCTCCACCCATTAGGGCAGCCCCCTCCTTCAACACCTTCAAGAAGGCCCTCAAAACTCACCTTTTCACTCTTGCCTACCACCCCTCACAATTGCTCTAAACCCACAGCCGAACTCTGGTCCCCTACCTCTCGTGTCCCTACCTCTCCCTCTAGACTGTAAGCCTTTGGGCAGGGTCCTCACTCCTTTTGTGTCCTACCTGATCATGCACCTCCATTACTGTGCACCCATGCTATGCATTTGAGTGAACCTAACTTGCTTAACTCCATGCTCCCATCCAGTGACTGACTAAGCATTACCTGGTACTCATACTGTGCTGTGTGATCTGGTTTTCTTGTATTCCTGTATTGTCATATTGCTGTTTGTCACCCCTAAATATTGTCTGTAACCTAAATTAATGTCCAGCGCTGCGTAATATGTTGGCGCTTTATAAATACAACAAATAAATAAATAAATAAATAAGTTCTAAGAAGTTTTATAGTTTGTCCTGTTGATTTGACAAAGGTAACCTCATATTTAAAATTGAAGGAAACAATCACACCTCTGAAATTCAAGAGATCACTTGACCAGTCCAGTGTCCTGCATAGGACACCATGGACTGCTGACACGCCATTCTTTTTCCACAGTATTTTAAAGCAAACTTTAATGCTGGGAATACACGTTACGTTTTTTGCGAAGAATCGTTCCGATAGATTCCTTCGATGATAAAATTCCGGCATGTCTGATTCTCCTCTCGATTTTGTTCTGCTCGATTTCTCATAGAAGTGAATAGAAAAAAACATAAGAAAAACGAGCGGAAGATAAGCGAATCGAGGAGAGAATCGAATAGCTAATTGCGCAGATAATCGAACGCGAAAAAAGTATTCCCAGCATAACACTCAAGTGTTATGTTGCCTTAACAAAAGCTCAAAGAAAAACTTCACAGTGAAAGCACTAAATATCTAGTGAAGAAACCTGTAGCTTTGCTAAGAAAAGGTATGTGTTAGCATGAAAAAACACTCAAAGGTTCTGTGAGTGTCCATGCATGTTCCTCTGGTGTGTCTTTGTAAGTGTTTTTCTTAACATCTTAGTAAGGGGGCTTTTAGGACCATTGTAGTCCCTTACACACTCCAATGAGTTCTGGGTCACCATGAGCTTGCTGGTTAGTCTGTACCTCTCGGTTTACAAGCCCTACTCCATAGAGCCAGATTAATCCATGCCATGCACTGATGAGGATCAAACAATCCGAAACAGTCTGTATGCATGTTGGATTATTATGGCTCTGTACAAATTAACAAGCTGACACATCATTGCATTCCAGCGGTTCTGGAGGTGTGTTTAGCTTCGAAGGGTACAATGGTTAATTTGCATATATTCAGCAGTGGTGCTCTGGGAGACATCTCGAGCTCACTCCAACCTGAATTATCGCAAATTCTTTCTGTTTTAGGAAAGCAAATTTTTATTTTTGTTTTTCTTTGTAAGTGAATATCTTCATATACAGGATCAGGCTTCTTGCACAGATGTTCCTAATATCCTTTTTTCCAGCTAAGGTTTAGACAAAAATAGTATGGCATTATTTTAATCTGTAACGATCACTTGTTTAGACTTGTTTTTTCTTGTTCATGGATTTGTAGGAAATTGGGAGCCTGAAAAATTTGCTTTGTTTGGACGTGTCTGAGAACAAGGTGGAAAGACTTCCCGAGGAGATCAGCGGTTTGGTTTCACTAACAGATCTACTTGTATCACAGAATTTAATTGAGATTTTACCCGACGGCATTGGTAAGATATGTTTGTGTAATTGCTGCTGTGGCCGTTTATTTCTTACAATGGTTTGAGTAAAAAGTGGAATGTTGGAAGGAAGCCTAATTTAAATCTGTTTTAGCAGAAATAAAGACGTAGTAGAGCATTGTACCACCTGAGGTACGCATCTCTTTTTTGGAAACATTGTATTTTTCTTTTTCTTCAGGGCTGTATAAAAAAAGCAGTGGATTTTTAAGATGTGCTATTTTACTGAAATGTTGAATGTTAAAGAATTACAGTGAAGTACTGGTTATAAAACTGCTCAGCAATAGACTTTTACAGTGGTCCAAAAGTGTAATCGCTGAAATCGCCATGATGCCATTGTTCCCAAGTTATTTGTGTTAATTACTTCTATTTAAACTTCAGCCTCACTGCTGTGCAGTGCAATTTGGAATTACCGTATTTTTCGGACCATAAGACGCTCCGAACCATAAGACGCACCTAGGTTTAAAGGGCAAAAAACAGGGAAAAATAGAATACTAAACCTGGTGCATCCATGGTGCAGAGGCATCTTGTGGATCTTCTTCTCCCCTCAATTATGTCCCCCTTGTACCTCTTGTGTCCCCTTTGTACCTTTAGTGTCTCCATTGTGTCCCCCTTGGACTTTTAGTGTCTCCATTGTGTCCCCCTCTGTCTCCCTGTGTGACCTATGTCCCCTGTGTCCTCTTAAATGCCCCTCTCTGTCCTCTTAAGTGCCCTGTGTCTTCTTACGTGTCCCCCATGTCCTCATATGTGCTCCTGTGTCCTCTAACATGCCCCTCTTTGTCCTCTTAAGTTCCCCCTATGTCCTCATAGGTACCCCTCTGTGTGTTCATATGTGCCCCCTGTGTCTTCTTACGTGTCCCTTGTTTCCTCATGTGCCCTCATACCCTCTGTGCCTTCATATGTACCCCTCTGTGCCTTCATATGTTCCCCTCTGTGCCTTCATAAGTACCCTTCTGTGTCCTCATGTGCCCCCATATGTACCCTTCTGTGTCCTCATGTGCCCCCAGTGTCCTCATATGTGCCCCTCTATGCCCCATGTCCTCAATTGTGCCTGCCTGTTTCCCGCGGCAATTACCTCTAAGGGGTTGAGTTTCCAAGTGTATTCTTGTGCCCGCTCATAGTCCGTTGACTCGTCTCCCTCTGTCTCCGTGGATCTGGTGGGCCCGCTGCAGGCTGGGGCTTACCGCTAAATGACAGTACAGTGCAGCGATGTGAAGCGGTAAGCCACCGGGTGGTCCATGCGTGCAGCCGATGCTCTCCCTCCCTTCACTTCCGCGTTGGTGACATATGCAGAAGAGAAGGAATAGAGAGCATCGGCTGCACGCATGGACCACCCGGCGGCTTACCGCTTCACATCGCCGCACTGTACCGTCATTTAGCGATAAGCCTCAGCCTGCACATGGCCCACCAGATCCACAGGGACAGGAGACAGAGGGGGACGAGTTAACGGACTACGAGCGGGCACAAGAATACACTTGGAAATGCGACCCCTGAGAAGTAATTGCCGTGGGACACGGGCAGGCACATAAGAGGACATGGGGCACAATTGAGGACACTGGGCATAGAGGTGCACCTGAAAAGTAGTGTAACTACTGCGGGGACACAGGCGGACACATTATTATTATTATTATTATTATTATTATTATTATTTAGTATTTATATAGCGCGACATCTTCCGCAGCGCTGTACATAGTATATAGTCTAGTCACTACATTAGACCTAAGGTAATTGCAGCGGGGACACACAGGGGTGCCAGGAAATTGAGTTACCATGCGGGGATTTCTACCTGGTATCTAGCATCCGTACCATAAGACGCAGTGACTTCTTATGGTCTTATGCGTCTTATGGTCCGAAAAAAATACGGTACTTGCATCTCATTGACCTCTGTTAGTGAACTTCCCTTTGCAACCCTGCTTTGCACAGTATTGTTGGTCAGTGTTCTGACAGTGGAATCCTCAACAATGCAAAAGCAATAGGGAGTTCTTTAGGCTGCTATCACACTCGGGTTTTTTCATTGCGTTGCATTACCGCATGGTATCGCTCGGCAGTGAAAGTCTGTGGGGCCTTTCATACCTGTGCATTGGGATGCACCGCAGCGTAGGTGTAGATTTTGATGCTAAGCTGACGAGAGCTCATCACTGCGCTCTGCCCAAAGAAACAGAATAACCTCACAGAACCGCACCAGATCAGGATATATTGTTAAGTAATAATACATTGTTTGAGTCACACAATTAAAAACATCCACAGAACCATTAGGGCAGGGTATCAAAAAATATCAAATATATGCAAACAGTAAAAAATAACAATGGCAGAGCAACCTTAGCAGGAATAGTGTTAAATCAGATGCGTGCAAATGTTAGATACAATACAATAACATTTGTAAAGCGCTTTTCTCCCATAGGACTCAAAGCGCATAGTTGTGTCTCAGATTAATACAGGGTTGCAGGCTGGGTTATGTTACAGAGGAGATCAGTCAGATGTTCATGAATGCCAGACTAAAGAGGTAGGTTTTCAGTTTAGGCTTAAATGCTTCCAGGGAAAGGGGGGCGTGGCCAGGATGGTGATCTAGAAGGACGCATCTCTTGGAGCTCCGCTGCCTGGCGGCACCCTAGCTGATTTATGCTGCATATTTAACATAGCTGAAGCCGCAAATCCTTGCTGACTCACTCCTGTCTCACTAACACACACTGGATTCGTGGTGTGAGCCGCCGCTCGAGAGGGAAAGGGAAGCTGATCCCAGCCAGGCTTCCACCTCACAGTGCTGGGATACTACAGGCGGTCCTGCCCGTTCTCAGAGATCTCCCCGCAGGTATCATCCATACCCAGATATGCCACCAAAAGGCTCAAAGAATAAAGATAAAGAGGAGGTTAGTGAAGCCCCGGAAGAATTTCCTAGCACTCTGGCTCAACAAAAACCGGCAACAAGGGGCAAGCAGAACAGAGAAGGAGATCAGATGGCAGACCACGTGGCAGAAGAACCCTCTATGCCTAGCTCAGCTGAACTCCTAGACGCCATTAAAACATGCCAGTCGACTCTCACCAAAAAGATTGATAGTATGGAGGCAGGTCTGGGGCTGCTTAGAAGTGATCTGGCTAAAATCAGAGGAAGAACAAAGGAGCTGGAGCAGCGCACCTCCGACCTTGAAGACACTGTGCAGACACACAGGATAGCTATCCCTGGCATGCAGAAACGTCTCTCTCAACTTGAAAACCGGGCTATTGACGCAGAAAACAGGAACCGGGGGAATAATTTAAGAATCCTAGGCATACCTGAGAAAGCTGAGGGATCCGACATGATTTCTTTTCTTGAAAATCTCCTCAAACAGCTCCTGCCTGCTTCTACTTTCTCTCCCTTCTTTGTAATAGAGAGAGCCCACCGCATGGCAACCAAAAAGAATCCTCCTGGAGCACTGCCGAGAGCAGTAATTTTCAAACTGCTAAACTTCAAAGACAGGGATGCGATCTTATCTGCATCAAGAGAAGCGGGGGAACTGCTCTATCAAAATTCCAAGCTAATGATCTTCCCAGACTACACTGTAGAGACACAGCGTCAACGACAGTCCTTTCAGCAGGTGAAGATCAAACTCCGTGAAAGACAGCTCACATATGCCATGCTGTTTCCAGCTAAGCTCCGGGTGCAGGAGGGAGATAATACTCTCTTCTTTGAAACCCCTAATGAGGCACTGAAGTGGCTGGAATCCCTCCCAGCTAAGTAACTTTGTTATCTATGTTTTATTGCCTGGCTATTTCACCCTGTACTTGCTTTTCTGCATAAACGCTGTTGCTCTTGTGTGCCAGCAGTTATTTACGTCTTATTTTGTGTTAATGAATGGCACCACTAGCCCTTCTGGCTGAGGACAGATACGTGATTTATATATATTTTTTGTAGTTTCCCTGAAGGATCTCCTTTCATATTGTAGACATGAGTTATTATTAAAATGGTGGACGTTATCACTGAATACCCAGAAGGCGCCCTTTTTTAACTGCTCAAACCCACCCTTCTTCATCATATTTGCCGGGGATTTTGAGACTCCTCCTTTCATCTTCCAACCGCCATACAGGCTGCAGACTCATGCTCCTCCTGTAAAAGCATAGAGATCTCTACCTGACTTCTAACTTGTATCTGCTATAGTTCCTTATCATTTGGAGTGCCTTTGTCCTAAGCAATAGACTATTTTTGCTGCATGCCCTACAGACGTGAATGTCAATGCCATCTCCTAACTCATGTATTACACTTCGTAACTTAGCTATGTACACATCAGTGAGTGCTATGACATGTCTACATATGTTTCAGATGTGCTATGGCTGCAAGGATAACGGTTAATCCTGCTACCCCCTTTTTTTTACCTAATAAGCAGTGAGTGTATACTGTCTATACTAACGATATAGGATTAAGGGCTCAATCTAGTACACTAAGTAATGGGATATGCGTATTTTCCTACACCTCACTTACTCCAATCTGTAGAAACATGCAGCTGGGGATAGCAATTATATACTTGGATCTATCCTATACATTTCTCAGAGGGTGATCTATTTGTACCAGGCAATATGTTATTTGGTTTTAAACGAATCTTAAAGCGATGGTTTAACTACGTTCTGGTTATGTTATAATTTGATCTGGCACAGATGGTTGGGCGAGAGTCACGGGATTAACATATTGGGGGGACTTGGTGGTTTGACAGACTATCTATAAGGTTTTATCAGGTTAAAATTACCA
Source organism: Hyperolius riggenbachi (assembly GCF_040937935.1). NCBI lineage: Eukaryota > Metazoa > Chordata > Amphibia > Anura > Hyperoliidae > Hyperolius > Hyperolius riggenbachi. The sequence continues at coordinate 223,188,223 of NC_090649.1, forward strand.
TAATATGCCTTCTCTCCTCATATTGCGTACTAATCTAACTGCTGATATACTCTGCATAGCTGGTACTGCAGTGGGAGAGAGACGATATCCAGCTTACATTTAGCAGATTAATGTAAAGGAGGTTTGTGTTATTTCGGCTGAAGACTACTGATTTAAGAGTAATAGCTTAGACTGGCCACTAGAGGGCAGTGTTGGCTTAAAATTCCGTCTACTCTGCATAGGAATACTCATGGTGAGCTGCGTAATATGATAGCTGTACATTTATCCAGAGAACCTGTTTCTCGTAGAAGGCATCAACATTTTGCTTAACTTATCCATCATCCCCTACTTGCCCACACAGGTGGAAATATAAACATAACCCTGCAATTTTCTGAAAAGCTGCCTGCATGGATCTTTTACTTACTATACTGCATGGTAAATTCCTAAGTACCTTATATATATATTTCATATTGGAATGCTAAGTACTGTATTTATGCTGTGCATATAAATTATTTTGGCTCTTAGAGTTAATGTTTTCTGAGGCTGGAAACCTTCTTGCAGACCTTAATACCCCATACTATGTAGCCATTGAATATTGCTAGTGCTTTCCATTATATACACTAATACGGTGGGTGGTCTGTGCTGCCTCGTTCCCCCCCCCCCCCCCCCCCCCCGACTCACTTGGCTTCCTATGTTGCCTGACACTGTGCCTTAAGGTTTACCTCCTCCTAGTTTTCTAGGTGTAGCTGGGCAGCGGACCCATCTTACCGGCTCCACTCCCGCCCCCAAGTAGGATATCTTCCTACGATTCCTACTCTTCTGGGTCCCTTTATTTGATCCAGGAACACAGGTTTATCGGGTTTTGGGAATAAGCTGTGGTAACTGTTGAAGTTTACGTTTATTGCCACAGTAGGGTATATATACGTTATTTTTCCCTTTTTTTTTTCTTTTTCTCTCCACAAGAATGTTGAATACTCAGTATTTTGCAAAATGTATACACATGACGCAGATTAATCTTGATGCTTGGTGGTGGGGCAAACTGTTACCTGACACCCCTAATCTCCTACAGGACTCAGGAGCTAAAATTGTCATAAAAAGACCTTTACAAGGATGGAGACCTCCCTAAAAATACTCTCATGGAATATCAGAGGCTTAAGATCACCCTTCAAAAGGTCATTAATGTTTCAATACCTTTCTAAGAACAAACCCCATATACTAATACTTCAGGAGACACATATGGACGGAACCCTAGCTAAGTCCCTGGTCAAGCCGTGGGTTCACAGGGCCTTTCACTCCACTTACTCTACTTTTGCTAGAGGGGTTACAATTCTTATTAATAAATCCCTTACCTATAAATTCTTCACCTCTTTTCCTGATTCAGATGGAAGATAAATTATATAGCATTTAGCAATTTGTGGCACAGTATACTGTATAGTGGGTATATATGCTCCTCCGCCCTTGCAACAATCTCTCTTGGAAGAAATTACTCTTAAGCTACAGAAATACTTACCTGCTAAACTCCTTATTATAGGAGACTTTAATGATATTCTTACTTCGCACCTAGACTCCACTAACAAGACACGCACTGCTAACACTGATTTAACCAATTGGGCAGACTCTCTATCTCTTACAGAGATTTGGAGGTGGAAAAATTCTCAAAAAACAGCATTTTCTCACATTTCTGCTACCCATAAATCTGCTTCACGAATTGACCTGGCATTTGGCAATACTGAAATGCTGGCCTCTGTCTCTGCAGCCACATATCTCCCCAGTGGTCTCTCAGACCATGCTCCCTTAGAGATTACATGCTCGCTACCTGCTCTAAACAACAAATCACTGTGGAGATTGAACCCGAAATGGATAAATGATGATGGTATAGCAGAGAAAATTACAACCGCCATTAATCAATATTGGGACATTAACTTAAACACAGCCTCTAATCAGAATACCTGGGACGCCTTTAAGGCTACAATTAGGGGAGAATACATAAATCAGATCAGTGTCTGCAGAAAAGAATATAATAACACATTGACAACATTGCTTAACAATGAAGAAAATGCTACGCAACACTTTGCGGATACCCCCAATGATTCCACTTATGCAGACATGATGCACTGCAAACGCACCCTCAATCTACACATGACGGACCTTACTAAAACATCCTTCATAGAATGGCGGCAGGTTACGTTTGAAAAAGGGGACAAAAATGGAAAGCTCTTAGCTAACATTGCACGTGACCCCCTGGAACATTCTAATATCCCTGAAATTAAATCGGAATCAGGTGACATTCTTTCGTCCCCTGGGGATATCCTCAAAAGGTTTCAGGAATATTACGAGAACCTCTATGCTTCCCAATTCATGGGTACCACCTCGGATCTCTCTGCGTTACTAGCAAATATACAGTTACCTACGCTGGAGGATGAAATTTCCACCACTCTTGACGCCGAGATATCGGAGGAGGAGATCCTAGACTCAATTCTATCCTTTCCCCCCCAAAAATCTCCTGGCCCAGATGGTATTCCCATTGAATTTTATAAGAAACATATGCGTACCCTGGCCCCCCATTTAAAGCTAACTTACAATGATTGCTTGAGTAGTGGAGAATTGCCCACCACCTTCTCACAGGCACATGTCATTCTCATCCTAAAACAGGACAAGGATCCCTTGGACTGCAGCTCCTATAGGCCTATCTCCCTTCTCAACAATGACTTAAAAATTCTAACTAAAATACTAACTACCCGAATTAATAAATATATCACAGATATTATTGACCCAGATCAGACAGGCTTCATGCCCCACAAGACTACTGACATTAATCTGAGGCGCATATATACCCACATTCAGATTTCGGAGAATATTGCCTCCCCCCGGGCGTTGGCGTTTTTAGATATTCAGAAGGCCTTCGATTCAGTGGAGTGGGAATACCTGTGGGCTGCTCTCTCTAGGTTTGGTTTTGGCCCTAAATTAATCTCCTGGCTTCAAACTATATACAGACACCCTTGCACTAATATCAAGATTGGAGCAGAGTTGTCTAGAGACATCCATCTGAAAAGAGGCACTAGACAGGGGTGTCCCCTCTCCCCTGCCCTCTTCGCGTTGGCCATGGAGCCCATTGCTGCTGCTTTACGCCAGCGCCCTGGTATCTGTGGCTTTCGTGTGGGGGGGCTGGACGAGAGGGTGTCCCTATATGCGGATGACCTGGTGATATATTTAGAAGACCCCACAGAGTCCATTAAAGGAGTCTTGGAACTCTTTAAACTGTTTTCCCCGTACACTGGTCTAAATGTGAATTGGGGAAAGTCTAAGCTACTTCCTTTGAACCATGCTCTTTCAGTACAAACTCCACTAGAAATTGTCTCCAGAACAAAATACCTTGGCATTATCATTTCGAACAATTCGGCTGACTACTTTTCAGATAACATACTCCCTTTGATACAACACACCAAAAAGAGGCTTCAGGGATGGCAGGGGCTCCCACTCTCTTTGATTGGGAGAATTAATCTTATTAAAATGAAACTCCTCCCTAAATACCTGCATCTCTTTCGAAATTGCCCAACCTGGCTACACAAAAGCTTTTTCAAACAACTGAATTCACTCTTATCCAGCTTCATCTGGTACAATAAAACTCCGAAACTCAGTCTTAAAAAGCTCCAGAGACCCTGGACAGAGGGGGGCCTTGCCTTCCCAGACCTCTATAAATATTTCATTGCTAGCCAGCTTGTCACTGCTCATTGGTGGCTCATTCAGGACAAGTCAAATGCATCGATGGTTTTAGATGCGGCTCTCCTGGGTTCATATGAGGCACTTGCTCAAATACTTTATAGAGGAGTACGAGCACCATATTCTCTAACAGTTAATATGAAAGTGGTTATATCTGCTTGGAGTATGGTTCAGGGTTGGTTCTCCCCCTCTCGTAATACCCTATCCCCGAGGCTCCCACTCTGGAACAACCCTACCTTACCCCACTTCTTCAGGATTCCTGACCCTATCATATGGATCAAGAAGGGGATAACATGCCTAGACCATATAATACTAAACAGGGAATTAATAGATTTTAATACCCTCAAAAACACCTTCTCACTACCTAATAACTATTTCTTTAGGTATCTACAGCTGAGGCACGCTTTCGCGGCGCAGTTTGGGCGAGAGCCGGTCAAGTTGCTTCCCTCTGCTACAGAGGACATAATAGCTAATGAGAATCTTACCAAAGCTCTCTCAGCAATTTATCAAAGCATACTCTTGATCACTGAACCTCATGTAACGGTCTATAAACAACCCTGGCTCACAATGATACCTACCTTAGATGACGAAGATTGGGAGGATGTATGGATTAAGCCCTTTGAATACTTAATCTCAACAAGAGATAAATTAATCCAGTTTAAAATTATTCACCAGGCCTACTTAACCCCATACAAATTAAGTAAATTTGACAGAGACGGCTCTGGCTCATGCTGGCGCTGCGGTGCGGCTAAGGCTGACTTTACACATATTCTCTGGGAATGTCCCTTGATTGTTGATGCGTGGAAAGAAATATGTGCATTTGTTGAATCTATAACAAAGACCCATATTACTCCTGAACCATTGACCTGTTTACTGGGTAATGTACACACCCTCGCCCCAACTAGATCACAAAGATACCTAATAGGGCTGCTACTATTTTATTTTAGAAAAGCGATTGTATTACACTGGAAGCAACCTGCTCCACCAACTTTCCTTTATTGGAAAAAGCTAGTTAATAATTCCCTTCATTTATATAAAGCTGCATACATAGCAAGGGGATGTCCATCTAAATTCAAAAAGGTATGGGGACCGTGGACCTCCAACAAAGATACTACGTAATCCTATAGGCTTAAATACTGTAGACCTTTGGGTAATTTGAATAAACTTGCTCTCAAACTCCTTACTCTGATCTTAAAGCTGCTCTCCTCCTCCTTTCGAAGACACAAGTTCAACTACTCACTGATTCTTCTCTATGAAAACGAAATGCTGTTTGGCTCCTAGAAAATGAATAAACATAAGGGATCGGATATCGGGTCCTCACATATCTCTCCTGTTTTCTAAACATGTGATTTTCACTGAGGTTTTATGTGCTGTGTATAATTTTTAGATTATCTACTCTTGTGGTGTTTTACTTCCCTCTCTCCTCACCTGCGTGTGGTGGAGCTCAGGGCTGTTACGTTAATGTTTGTAACTGTTTTTGTTTAACATGAAAATTAATAAAAAGAATCTTCAAAAAAAAAAAAAAAATGCTTCCAGGGATGGAGCTGTCCTGATTGGATGTGGCAGGGAGTTCCAAAGTGTAGGGACAGCATGACAAAAGGCTCTGTCTCCAAAGGTTTTGAGGTGGACTCTGGGGGTGACCAAGGTGTTGCGTCCTTTTGATCTAAGATTGTGGGGGGTGTGATGCAGTTGCAACAAGTCCTTCAGGTATCCAGGGCCCAGATTGTGCAAGGATTTGAATGTCAGTAAGCCAATCTTAAACAGAATTCTCCATTTTATCGGTAGCGAGTGGAGTGAGCACAGGGTTGGTGTTATGTGGCAATGGCGGGGTTGGCTCGTTAACAGCCTTGCGGCGGCATTCTGTACTAATTGCAGGCGACGTAAGTCTTTCTTATGCAGGCCTGTGTAGAGGACGTTGCCGTAGTCTAACCTTGATGTGACTAAGGCATGAACTAGGGTTGGAAGATCCTCTGAAGGAATTAGGTGTTTAATCCTTGCAATATTCCTTAGATGAAAGAAGGAATGTTTCACAACAGCTGAGATTTGATTCCTGAAGCTTAATTTCCCATCAATCAGTACTCTCAGGCTGCGCACACAGTTTGAGTTGTTCAGGTCTGAGCTCCCTATCCTTAGCGGTGTTGTTTGAGACAAATATAGCTGGGTGTCATCAGCATAGCAATGATATGTCAGGCCATGTTTTTGTATGATTTCTCCAAGTGGCAGCATGTATATGGTGAAAAGTAAGGGGGATAATATTGCGCCCTGAGGTACACCGTATTTTAGTAGTACAGGGTTGGAGAGGAAGGGCCCTAAGGCTACCCTTTGTGTTCTGCCAGCCAGGAAGGAGTTGAACCACCGGAGAACAATGCCATCTATGCCACAGTACTCTTGTAGCCTGTTGAGCAAGATTTCATGATCAACTGTGTCAAAAGCCGCTGAGAGGTCGAGCAAAATCAGGATGGAACATTGACCCTTGTCTCTTGCAATGAGCAGATCATTGCAGATCTGGGTGAGGGCTGTTTCACAGTTGTGATATTTCCTCAAGCCAGATTGAAGAGGGTCAAGGATGTTGTTTCTGGAGAGCATGGCTTCAAGTTGGAGGTAGACAGCCTTTTCAATAACTTTTCCCAGAAAGGGGAGGTTAGAGACAGACCCAGATGCTCTAAACAGTTACAGACCTAAGGATGATTTCTTGAGTAGTGGCCTGATGATTGCTTCTTTCAGAGTAGAGGGAAACCACCCTTCTTGTAAGGAGCCGTTGACTATTTTGTGGAATGCCGGTGTAAACAGTTCAGGGCATTTCAACATTAATTTAGTGGGGCCAGGGTGCAGATCGCAGGTAGTCTGGCGAAGGTTTGAGAGGATATCCAAGATGTCTTTTTCAGTGATTACTTTAAAATCAGACCATGGTGGTAGGCTATTTTTGCACCTGTTATATGGCTCTGCATGGGTTTCTGGGGCTCTGAATTGAATGGCAGATCGTATGGAAGAGACTTTGTCTGAGATGAAGTGGGCAAATTTCTCGCACAGTTCCTGTGAAGGTCTGATTCTGGATTTCCTGCAAGATGGATTGCAGAGACTGTCAACCGTGCGGAAGAGTTGGGCAGGTCTGTTAGCTGCATTTGCAATTTCGTGAGACAGGAATAAGGACTTCTTTTTGTTAATCATCGTTTGATATTTTTTCAGGTGAGCAATTAGGGAAAGTTTGTCATCAGGGGACTGATCCACTATAAACAACTATACAGTAAAGGGCAATTTGCATAGGAAAATAGTATCCAATTCAGGATTTATAAAAAATTGCCACGTCCCCGAAATAGGAATACAGTGGAACCTTGGTTTGCAAGCATAATTTGTTCCGGAAACATGCTTGTAATCAAAAGTGCTCTTATATCAAACCATTTTTCCCCATAAGAATGAATGGAGTCCCAGTTGATTCGTTCTACAATCCAAAAACCATTAAAGTAAAATAGTATGAAATAAAGATGTAAACAAGACTTTCACTAAAACTAACAGAATCATTGCAATCTTTTGGCTCACCCCAACCTTTAAAGTGGACCTGAACTTTTGCACAGGACTGAAGAAATGCACCCTGTATGTATTTAGAAAGTTTAGCCTGTTTAATTCCTCCTTAATTGTGTCTAATCACAAGTTTTAATCTGATCTTTCTCCTGTGTCACATGAGTGCCTATGGCAGAGATGGCAGATAAGGTCGTTTGAAAGTACAGGAGGTTAACAATATGTCTGCTTCCATGAATCTGGAAGTAGAAGCAGAGCAGATTTATCTTAGGATTTGTATCAGCTGTAACAAAGAAATGTTTGTGGTTAAAGGTTATTATGCTGTTGCTTATCTTTTAGAGCAGAGAAGACGTTCTGAGTTCAGGTCCGCTTTAACAAGGAACTTATCCAATGACCTTACTTTTGAGGATTTCATGGAAATGTGACTTTGCATAGTTTCTACACTCAGATTAAGTACAATTAAGTACAGTCCTGCAGCACCAAGGGGAGAAGAGCCCCTTAGTAATAGGCTCACTTGTGATGACTTAACGCATGTATACTTTTTCTTTGCTTGTATATCAAGTCACAATTTCACAAAAATGTGTGCTTGTATATCAAAGCACTCTTAAACAAATACTTTCAATCCAAGGATTTACTGTAAAGTGCTGAGTGCTAGGAACAGTACAAACAAAGAGTAGAAAGAAGAGCAGTCACACAAAGAAGGTTAGCAGTGATAAGAATCACCAGTGTAAAGCCATGAAAATTGAAAGGAGCAGAAGCCATGCTGCCCAAGAGCAGTAAAGTGAAAGTAGTCCTGGAAAGGATTTTTACCAGGATATGTGGTCAGGCTCCGCTGTCCACACTGCCACCAACCTATCGCGATTTGCCAATCAAAGTTGGCTTCTCTGAGGACTGCACCAGCCGATATTGTGTCCTGTGACAGCTTGTTAGAAAGGAAAAGGCTTTCTGCATCACATTAGATGTGCATGAATGCCACTAGAGGCCACTTCTCTGTGCATCACTTTGTAGATCTGCACATGTAAAGTGTGCCTCTTTGAATGTCTCTTTCTGCTGCTCTGCCTATCTGCTGTCCCACCCACCAGTGCATCAGATCAAATGGGGTGAGAAGCAGGAGGGTGAGGCTCTTACCATTAAGGGCCCGTTTCCACTTGTTGCCGCACGCGTCAGTGAGACGCGCGGCAGCACTTCCGGGTGTGCGGGATCGCAGGCGAATCCCAGAATGGGATTCGCAGCCTCCCGCGCAAAATCTGTGGCCAATGTCGGCCGAATCGCTAGGCAGCGCCATAGTTTTCTATGGCAGAGTTACCCCGCGCGATTTGCCTGCGGGGAAACTCTGCGGATTCGGAGCGGTTTCCGCTCCAATGGAAACAGGCCTTTACTCTCCTTTCTGCTCTCTGCTGTCTGTCAAGCTATCACATGCTGTTATGCTAGTTTCCGACAGATGAAAGCTGGAGATAAATACCGAGAATATTTCTTGGCTTTAATGTATGCTGTAATCTTTGTGAATTGACATACACTGACGTGTGTTAAGGTATTAACCGCACAAGTCAGTAATGTACTTCACTGGTTTCTCATTTTCACGTTTGGTACTTTGTGAATTGAAGCCTTTAAATGCGTTCCATGTTGTCATTATGGAATATTCCACTTTCTGGCCCTGTGACATTATTTGGTGTAATGCGTCTCCCCCTAATGTTAGCTTTCAAGATGAAGTGAGAAACCGTAAAATCCTTTCTCTTCCCCACTCTAACAAATAAAATGTTGTTCCGGTCTGTGTCTCTTTTATTTTTCCCCCACTTCCTGTCTGAACTGCGAATGTGGCAAATACTCAGTGGCCATACAGCTCTAAAAAACGTGTAAACTCTTTTTCATTCTGATCAAACCAAAATAAAAGTTGTTGGGAGTTGGATTTACCACATCTACATAAAGGTGGCCACACACGATACAATAAAATTATTTGATTTTACAGTAATTCGATAAAAACGATTGTATCTCTCAAAAAAATGTAAACCTTTTTTCATTCGACTGAAAAATCCGATCGGATTTCCCGTTTTTTTTTTTCGATTTAAATCGATCCGGAATGCCAGATATTTCTCTTTAGTAGAAATTGAAGAGCTATTTCTCTTCAATTTCTACTAAAGATTGTGTGGTGTGTGTTGGATTGTTAATTTATTAACATACACACCCTAGCAATTTTCTCTAAGTTTCCAATCATTTTTATCATAATTGAGGAAAAAAATGAACATTTTTGAATGTTGCAATCAGTCAGAAAAATTGATTACAATTCTTAAATTGTACAGATATTTAAAAAATTGTATGGTGTGTGGCCACCTTAAGCAGGGCTATCTTGCATGTAGATTGGGGAATTTCAAGCACCTGATCTGTTGATGTGGTTACCTTATATGGCGTTAGTGGTTGTTTCATTTAAGGTGAGGAGGCCATCTTCACACGTATCACATGCAATTATTTTTACATTATTTACCTGGCTGTTCTTTTTTATGGATTTGGAACTGTTCAATGTGTGTATCATTAAAGGGAACTTAAACTGAGAAGGATATGTATTTTTCCTTAAAAAAAAAAAATACTGGTTGCCTGACTATTCTGCTGATCCTGTCTCTCTAATACTTTCAGCCACAGCCCCTGAACAAGCATGTAGATCGGGTGCTCTGACTTAAAGGGAATGTCCAAGCAAAATAAAAAAATGAGTTTCACTTACCTGGCAGCTTGCCGACCTCGGAGGTCAGCGGGACGCAATGCATAAAAATGTATGTGTTAATGTTACTGCACTAGCGGGAATGCGTAAAAATGTACGCAATGCATCCCGCCGACCTCCGAGGTCGGCAAGCTTCCAGCGGGGGACTGGAGCAGCATTGAGTGACTACGAGGGCACAGGATGGCTGCAGGGGGCTGGTAGAAGCCCCAGGTAAGTGAAACTCATTTTTTTATTTTGCTTGGACATTCCCTTTAAGTCAGACTGTATAAGCGGAATGCTTGTTTCAGATCTGTGAATCAGCCACTACTGCAGCCAAAGATCAGCAGGACTGCCAGGCAACTGGTATTGTTTAAAAGGAAACATCCATATCCCTCTCAGTTTAGGTTCCCTTTAATAGCCAATACTAGAAGAAGAAAAAACACTGGTACATTCTAAATTCATTCTTTAATTTGAAAAAGTAATGCATTGCATTTCTACTGAGAGTTGATTTATTCTGCTTACCATTAATAGGGCAGCTTAAGAAGCTATCAATACTTAAAGTGGACCAAAATCACCTCAAGCAACTGACTGAATGCATAGGAGAATGTGAAAGCCTTACTGAGCTAGTACTGACAGAGAATCAGCTCTTGGTGAGTCTATGTGATAAATAATTGCTGTAGTGCAGTGGTTGCTTCTTATGAATCTACACTTCCATACAGTTCTTTGAAGGAAACGGCTGATAACCTGTTCATTTAGTGCAGTGCTGTCCAACTGGCGGGCCGCATCCAGCCCACCAGGCCTCCTGCTGCGGCCCCCCAGACGACTTCTCCATGCTGTGGCAGCGCAACTTTAAAAGGAAACAAAAAACAAAACCCTTTCTCCCATGCTGCGGACTATAAGTATTTACAGCCTCCCCCCTCATTGTCCCCCGTGCTGCCGCCTCTAACTCACTTCACATCAGCGGCTGGCAGAAGATAGGAACTAGCCACACCGGCGCATAGCAGCTGCACGGGAACTTTAAGTGCTGGAGGTGACCGATGATGTCACTTTTTGTATTCAAATTGACCGCGCTGCTGCCATGCGCCGGTCTGACTGGCTCCGATCTCTTGCTCGCCCATGATCTCAGGTGATTTAGAGGCGGCAGCACAGGGGACAATGAGGGGGGCGGATGTAAATACTTATAGTCCTATAGTCCGCAGCACGGGGGGGGGCGGGGGTGTGTAAATATTTATAGTCCGCAGCACGGGGGACAACGAGGGGGTGGGGGGGTGTAAATATTTTCTGCAGCCAATCTGACAGTATTTTGTGGGCATGTCTGCGGCCAATCTGACAGTATTTTGTGGGCACGTCTGCAGCCAATCTGACAGTATTTTGTGGGCACGTCTGCGGCCAATCTGACTGTATTTGGTGGGCATGTCTGCGGCCAATCTGACTGTATTTTGTGGGCACGTCTGCGGCCAATCTGACTGTATTTTGTGGGCACGTCTGCGGCCAATCTGACTGTATTTTGTGGGCACGTCTGCTGCCAATCTGACTGCATTTTGTGGGCACGTCTGTGGCCAATCTGACTGCATTTTGTGGGCACGTCTGCAGCCAATCTTAGAGTATTTTGTGGGCACGTCTGTGGCCAATCTGACTGCATTTTGTGGGTAAATCTGCAGCAAATATGAATGTATTTTGTGGGTAAATCTGCAGCCAATCTGACTGTATTTTGTGGGCACGTCTGCAGCCAATGTGAATGTATTTTGTGGGTAAATCTGCAGCCAATATTTGGCTGCAGATTTACCCACAAAATACACAAAGATTGGCTGCAGATTTACCCACAAAATACATTCAGGTTGGCTGCAGATTTACCCACAAAATACATTCATATTTGCTGCAGATTTACCCACAAAATGCAGTCAGATTGGCCGCAGACGTGCCCACAAAATACTGTAAGATTGGCTGCAGACGTGCCCACAAAATGCAGTCAGATTGGCCACAGACGTGCCCACAAAATACATTCAGATTGGCTGCAGACGTGCCCACCAAATACAGTCAGATTGGCTGCAGATTTACCCACAAAATACACTCCGATTGGCTGCAGATTTACCCACAAAATACACAAAGATTGGCTGCAGATTTACCCACAAAATACATTCAGATTGGCTGCAGATTTACCCACAGAATACATTCAGATTGTGTATTTTGTGGGTAAATCTGCAGCCAATCTTTGTGTATTTTGTGGGTAAATCTGCAGGCAATCCGAATGTATTTTGTGTTCAAATCTGCAGCCAATCTGACTGCATTTTGTGGGCAAATCTGCTGCTAGAATTTTTCTTTTCCCCGGGGGTCTGCCTGCCCTCCATCATGTGGTCTGGAAAAAATACGGCCCTCCATGCCCGCGAAGTTGGACAGCACTGATTTAGTGAAAAGCGTTTCCTGTGCTTCTAATCCTAATGACAATACCAATGCATGATCTGTCTGTAAAAGCCGTACCGAACAAATGCTTTCGCTATAGCGCTGTATACTGAGAAAGAACAGTATAACCCCTGATTTGCCATCCTATGCAGGTGCTGGTTAATGTAATTGGAGGACTTGCCAGGGGTGGAATTGCTGAGACTGGTTCTTGCACTAACTTGTACTTGGTATCATATCACTACAGGGACACACACACCTACCTATGTATCTGCGATAGGAATGTTGGAGATCCTATACGTTATGCATAAAATTCAAACATGTTTACATACTGTGGGCCATATGCAATTCATTTTCTCACCTGAGTTTTCTCCTAGGTGATTTTTTTAAACTTGTCAATAAAATGCCTTTTAAAGGGACTCCGAGCACAAAAAAAAAAAGAAAGTTGTACTCACCATGGGCTTTCTCCAGCCCAGTGCTGGTCGGGAGGTCCCACGCCGGCGTCCTGGCTCCTCTCCTTCTACCCGCTCCGGAATGGCTGGCAGGCCGCAGCCCGGGCGACACTCTCCCGAGTGTCGGGCTTCTTCTTCCGCATATGACGCGGATTACGTCACACGCCGGCCGCCTCGCGTCATCATGGCGGCCGGCGTGAAAGTACTGCGCATGCGCGAACAAAGCGCGCATGCGCAGTACTTTCACGCCGGCCGCCATGATGACGCGAGGCGGCCGGCGTGTGACGTAATCCGCGTCATATACGGAAGAAGAAGCCCGACACTCGGGAGAGTGTCGCCCGGGCTGCGGCCTGCCAGCCATTCCGGAGCGGGTAGAAGGAGAGGAGCCAGGACGCCGGCGTGGGACCTCCCGACCAGCACTGGGCTGGAGAAAGCCCATGGTGAGTACAACTTTCTTTTTTTTTTTGTGCTCGGAGTCCCTTTAAGCCACCAGAAAGCAATAAAATACTCAAAATAATTTTGATAGTACTTTTTAATTTACTTTTTGGTACTTCTCTAGTTGAAAAGTGCTGGAAAGTTAATTTAAATAGAAGATGAAAAATGATCTCCTAGGAGAAAACTCAGGTGAAAAAGTGAATTGCATATGGGCCTGTATTTGAAACCACCTTTGCATATAAGGATTGGAAAATCTGAATTCACAAATTAATAGCAGAATCTGAAATAACTAGGCAGATACTTTTATGTAACAGATCCTTCATCACAGCTCTACAGATGACACTGTCAGTATCTTTCTATGGAAAAAGGGTAGATGGAGTTAACCCCTGACTGGCTAGCCTTGACCGCATTGCTTATCATAATTGGAGACGTAATATTTTTTGTTAAAAATATGCTTCTGATATATGTAAGCCTCTAGATTGTAAGCCTTTTGGGCAGGGTTCTCCTCCTTATGTCTCCTACCTGTTAATGCACCTCCATTACCATACACCCATGCTATGCATTTGAGTGAACCTAACTTGCCTAATCTCCATGCTCCCCTCCAGTGACTGACTAAGCATTACCTGGTACTCACACTGTGCTGCGTGATCTGGTTTTCTTGTATTCCTGTATTGTCTTATTGCTGTATGTCACTCCTAAATATTGTCTGTATATGTTGGCGCTTTATAAATACAATAGTGTGTACCCTGTATTTAGGTCTTTGACCTTTTCCTCTTTCCTAGTTACCATTGTTTAGTTTCTGTATGTTGTTCAAAAGTTGGGTGACTATCCTATATAATAAAACCTAACTGTCCCTGCGTACTCCTGTCCCTGTGTCCTTGAGTCTGTGCTTTTTGCTACTGCGCATGCACGCAGCACGGACAGCTTGGACAGCCGTTGGGACGGGAGGACGGGGCCAGTTAGGTGGGCGAGCGTGTGCGTGGGCAGACGGGTGCGTGCGCACTGACATGCTGCGGTGGCAGCGTTAAGAAACAGACCTAGAGCCCATTTTTAAACGGGCTAAGGTCGCTAGTCCTATATAACAATCTCCCCGTCGCTGCATGTGTCCATTTTAAGTGCCTGTGCAGCACGTAGCCGTGGGCAGATTGCAGTTATTAAATGGGCTTTGTGGCTAGTATAATATGAGAACAGATGGTGTCACTGCATTAGTAATGATAATACTTCAGGTGATGAAGTATTATCATAGCAATAACGCTGCATGCCGCTGGGCTGGTCTCCGTCTTCTGCACTGACCTATCACGCTCTCGCAGGAAGTACTGCGAGAGCATGATAGGTCAGTGGACGAGACGGAGACCAGCCCAGCGGCACGCAGCGCTATTGCTCTGATCATGCTGGTAAGTGATTTCTCGCTGCTGCCGCTAAGTGGCTGCACTTTTGAAGGGAGGGGGGGAGCGCAGAAGGGGGGGCCCCTAGGTGAGGGAGGGGGGGAGGCTTCCCCCCTCCCCACTGCTCTGTGCACAATTCCCCCCCCCCTTCCTGCGCTATGCCCCCCTCCTCAGCTCTGGGATCCCCACTAACTGGGCACCTGCCTTTGTAGGGAAATCTGCTGCCAATCTCGTCGCATTTGTGGGGAAATCTGCTACCAATCTCATCGCATTTGTGGGGAAATCTGCTGCCAATCTCATCGCATTTGTGGGGAAATCTGCTGCCAATCTCATCGCATTTGTGGGGATATCTGCTGCCAATTTTCTTGGGGTGGAGGGCGGCCGGCCCTTCACCATGTGGTCTGAAAAAAAAACGGCCCTCCGAGCCTGCAAAAGTTGGACAGCACTGTTTTAGAGGATGGGGGTCGTGGGGGGTGGTAGGTCGGAGCACTTTTAGAGGCTGGGGGGGGGGAGGGTTGGAACAAAAAACAAGCTGAAAAGGCTCCATGTTATGTGACAGATACAGTGATGTGAAAAACTATTTGCCCCCTTCCTGATTTCTTATTCTTTTGCATGTTTGTCACACTTAAATGTTTCTGCTCATCAAAAACCGTTAACTATTAGTCAAAGATAACATAATTGAACACAAAATGCGGTTTTAAATGATGGTTTTTATTATTTAGTGAGAAAAAAAAACCCAAACCTACATGGCCCTATGTGAAAAACAAATTGCCCCCTTGTTAAAAAAATAACTTAACTGTGGTTTATCACACCTGAGTTCAATTTCTGTAGTCACCCCCAGGCCTGATTACTGCCACACCTGTTTCAATCAAGAAATTACTTAAATAGGAGCTATCTGACACAGAGAAGTAGACCAAAAGCACCTCAAAAGCTAGACATCATGCCAAGATCCAAAGAAATTCAGGAACAAATGAGAACAAAAGTAATTGAGATCTATCAGTCTGGAAAAGGTTATAAAGCCATTTCTAAAGCTTTGGGACTCCAGCGAAACCACAGTGAGATCCATTATCCACAAATGGCAAAAACATGGAACAGTGATGAACCTTCCCAGGAGTGGCTGGCCGACCAAAATTACCCCAAGAGCGCAGAGAAAACTCATCCGAGAGGCCACAAGAGACCCCAGGACAACATCTAAAGAACTGCAGGCCTCACTTGCCTCAATTAAGGTCAGTGTTCACGACTCCACCATAAGAAAGAGACTGGGCAAAAACGGCCTGCATGGAAGATATCCAAGGCGCAAACCACTTTTAAGCAAAAAGAACATTAAGGCTTGTCTCAATTTTGCTAAAAAACATCTCAATGATTGCCAAGACTTTTGGGAAAATACCTTGTGGACCGACGAGACAAAAGTTGAATCTTTTTGGAAGATGCGTGTCCCGTTACATCTGGCGTAGAAGTAACACAGCATTTCAGCAAAAGAACATCATACCAACAGTAAAACATGGTGGTGGTAGTGTGATGGTCTGGGGTTGTTTTGCTGCTTCAGGACCTGGAAGGCTTGCTGTGATAGATGGAACCATGAATTCTACTGTCTACCAAAAAATCCTGAAGGAGAATGTCCGGCCATCTGTTCGTCAACTCAAGCTGAAGCGATCTTGGGTGCTGCAGCAGGACAATGACCCAAAGCACACCCGTAAATCCACCTCTGAATGGCTGAAGAAAAACAAAATGAAGACTTTGAAGTGGCCTAGTCAAAGTCCTGACCTGAATCCTATTGAGATGTTGTGGCATGACCTTAAAAAGGCGGTTCATGCTAGAAAACCCTCAAATAAAGCTGAATTACAACAATTCTGCAAGGATGAGTGGGCCAAAATTCCTCCAGAGCGCTGTAAAAGACTCGTTGCAAGTTATCGCAAACGCTTGATTGCAGTTATTGCTGCTAAGGGTGGCCCAACCAGTTATTAGGTTCAGGGGGCAATTTCTTTTTCACACAGGGCCATGTAGGTTTTGAGGGGTTTTTTTCTCACTAAATAATAAAAAAACCATCATTTACAACTGCATTTTGTGTTCAATTATGTTATCTTTGACTAATAGTTAACGGTTTTTGATGAGCAGAAACATTTAAGTGTGACAAACATGCAAAAGAATAAAAAATCAGGAAGGGGGCAAATAGTTTTTCACATCACTGTATCACAATTATTTCACAGCACTGCATTTATCATGTGGTAGAGGTAGGTCTAATTATGTGAGGTAAAAGACATGCAAACACGCACCTTATTTCACTTCAGAATTCAAGTGTGAGGTATTTCACTACTAAATACCACACATTTTTAGTAGAAAATTACCACATGAATCACCTCATGAAATTACATGAGGTAAAACTTTATTTAAACTACCAGAATTCAAAAGTTGATTTCCCTTATGAGGTAAACCCAATTCCATGAGGTAATTATTTACTAAACGCTACCAGAATTGAGCCCAATATGCCACAAAATATGCCTTTTATTTCTCCTGTTGTTCTTGTGATTGAAATGTTCAATCTAGACTGTGTATTGCATATATACAAAATTAACAATAAAGGCAGTCCCCATTTAATGGACGAGATAGGGACTGTAGGTTTGTTTTTAACCTGAATCTGTCCATAAGTTGAAACACTATGCCATCTCTGTCCTCTGTATCTCCGCTATGTCCCTCTATGGCTCCAATGTCTTCCTTTGTGTCACCTCTGTTCCCTGTGCCTTCATTGTCCCTCTCTGTCCCCCCCCCCCCCAAATGTGTCACCTCTGTTCCCCCTGCCTTCATTGTCCCTCTCTGTCCCCCCAATGTATCACCTCTATTCCACCTGCCCTCAGTGTCCCTCTCTGTCCACCCAATGTGTCACCTCTGTTCCCCTTTCCTTCATTGTCCCTCTCTGTCCCCCCAATGTGTCACCTCTGTTCCCCTGGCCTTCATTGTCCCTCTCTGTCCCCCAATGTGTCACCTCTGTTCCCACTGCCTTCATTGTCCCTCTCTGTCCCCCCAGTGTCACCTATGTTCCCCTGGCCTTCATTGTCCCTCTCTGTCCCCCCCAATGTGTCACCTCTGTTCCCCTTTCCTTCATTGTCCCTCTCTGTCCCCCCAATGTGTCACCTCTGTTCCCCTGGCCTTCATTGTCCCTCTCTGTCCCCCAATGTGTCACCTCTGTTCCCCCTGCCTTCAGTGTCCCTCTCTGTCCCCCCAGTGTCACCTATGTTCCCCTGGCCTTCATTGTCCCTCTCTGTCCCCCCAATGTGTCACCTCTGTTCCCCCTGCCTTCAGTGTCCCTCTCTGTCCCCCCAATGTGTCACCTCTGTTCCCCCTGCCTTCAGTGTCCCTCTCTGTCCCCCCAATGTGTCACCTCTGTTCCCCCTGCCTTCAGTGTCCCTCTCTGCCCCCTTCGCCCCAATGTGTCAGTTCTGTTCCCCCCGCCTTCAGTGTCCCTCTGTATCCCCCCAATGTCACCTCTGTTCCCCCTGCCTTCAGTGTCACTCTCTGTCCACACATTTTGTTACCTCTGTTCCCCCTGCCTTCATTGTCCCTCTCTGTCCCCCCAATGTGTCACCTCTGTTCCCCCTGCTTTCAGTTTCCGTCTCTGTACCCCCCCCCCCCCCAATGTGTCACCTCTGTTCCCCCTGCTTTCAGTTTACGTCTCTGCCCCCTCCCCCCAATGTGTCACCTCTCTTCCCCCTGCCTTCAGTGTCACTCTCTGTCCACACATTGTGTTACCTCTACCCCTGTGCCCTCAGTGTACTGCAGCAAAATGTAATTTTACACATTCAAAAAACATTTTTCTTTGAATTTTTAATAATTTTCTCAAACACCACAAGGTTTAAAAATGCCCCCCCCCCCTTTTCAAAATCTAGTAGTTATGGTTCTCTATGACCTAAGTGCTTATTTTTTTCACATTTCAATCTCTCAAGTCCTAACCGTAGAGCCAGATCAGTCCATATTTTACACTAATGAAGGCAAAATCAGTCTGAAACAGCTGTCTGCAGGTTGTTTTATACTGCTCTGTAAAATTAATAGACTGTAGGCACGCTCTAAACAAGCGGTTCTGGCATTATGCCTGGCTTTTCAGGGATGTAAAGGAATGATTTGCAAATTTCACTCACTGAGCCACAGTGATTTATCATGGGAGTAGCTTCTTCCTGCCAAAAGCCGAATATATGCTAAGTTTCTGGTTTTAAAGCAGGATTAGCCATACTATGCCAGGAAAAACAAAACGCATATATAGGTAGATAAAAACTTGATCGACTTAAATAACACATTTATTGTACTGTCCACATTTTGATTTCAGTGAATTTTATTTAGTAAATTAATAGAATTCTGTTCCTGGTGGGAACCATGTCTTTTGCCCACAGCTGAGGCTAAATACTGATGTCATTCTTCCCTTAACTTTTTTTCTTTTCTCCTCCAATCGCTGAGTCACCTCAGCCTTGCTTGTAAACACAAGTGAGTAGAGCATCAGGTTTTAGATAAGCAGCCAGGCTGGGAAATTAAGGGAAGAGGAGGAATATATTCTAGATAAAAAGAACCCCCAGCACGCAACTGTTTGGCACTGGCTACTAAAGGGCCAGAGCTCCTAAAATATGTGCTAACTCCAAATCATAACAGCAGAAAAAGTTTTGACAGTTTTGAATGCAGGATTAGCATCTTTATCACTTAATAGACTCAGACCAGTTGCTGTTGAAATTTGATTTTTATGATGACAATCCCGCTTTAAGAAGGCAAAGTGTATTCAGAGACATTCTGTTACACTATCACAGAGTGTTTCTTGTTATAACAAGAAGTCTTCTAGCAAACAATAACTTCATGCTCTGTTTGCTTTCCAATTACTCTAACAGCCCCTTACAGGGTATTGTACATTTACAGAACTTTTTCAGACTACTGGACAGTGGTGCATGGATTAAGTATGGAATAAATTATGTTCAGCAAATCTCTGAGGCGAGGCTCTTCAAGAGCTTCCTATGGATTCAAACTGGTCACTCAAAGTAAAGTGAAGTGCAGTGCAGTTAATGGTAAATTTAACATGCATTGTTTTAAATTCAAGTCCCATACAAACATGTGGTAGTGGTACTGAGGAGGCTGCAATGTTTACATTAAAAATATGCTAATCTTCACTTTGGGTGTCGTGCTGTAGGTCCTGTCAGAGTAACACACAGCAGGCTGTACATTAACCAGGCAACAGCCGTGTTTACAGTGGCATATAGTCACTGTACTGCATGCATCACATGTTCAGTGTTCTCTGCAGATTTTTTTTTTCCAGCCGGGCTGCATCAAAAAGTATCTTGGTGGGGTGAATATGGTAAATTTATGTTGGGGAGTAAATACAGTATATCTATATATCTGTTAGCCGGGCGCAGGTGGCGACAAAACTCCACCAGAGTTGCATCTTTCCCTACTATCCATGGCGGCCTGGAGGGGGAATAGTAATTAGCGCCATCTGCCGGATGCGCCCGGCTAACAGATAAGTACCACATATATATATATATATATATATATATATATATATATATATATATATATATATATATATATATATATATATATATATCCCAGCAGCTGTCGGCGGGCAGCTGTGTGTTAGATACACATATAGATGTGATGTTTACAGTAGTGGGGGCAGCTGAGCTTTCGATGTTCTGCAGGCAGCATAGTGCTGCAACTTTACGAGGAGACTTTCCATTTGCAGGTGCATTTGTCAGGAGAGGTAATAGGTGCAGCGCATCTGCCTCTATGCAGGCAACAACATAGTGTTGTGTCTCTCCCTGAACACATCCTAATTGGAATGCAGACAATACAATGTGCTCCAGATCTTTGCCTGCTTGGACAGATGGACCCTTATGCTACAAACATGCTGCCGTGATTACGGCATTTGTCAGTACCAGTGAGAGACCAACACGAGCATAATTTGCGGGATAAGCCTCTGACCTTCCTATATTTCTGCCTTACAACTGGGGAAACCTAACCTATTTTACATTATAAATGTATGCAATATATATTATAGATCTAGAATATACATTAGTAGTACAATGGGACAAACTTTAGGAAGCAATGGCCTAGTGACTCGGCTACTTGCATTCATTTCCACTACTGTTAAGACTTTACTTTTATTGTTTAACCACTTAGTGACATGCAGACGTATTAAAATGTCCTGCTGGTGCCTCTTAATGGCTCCAGGACTTTTTAAAAAGTCATGCACTGCTGCTGCTGTGCGCGCTCCCGCCCGTGCACGTGCATTCCTGTGCAAGTTAAAATAGTTAAAATAACCACCCAAAAAAAAACAAAACACCTTTATTTCCAAATACTATATTGTCACCATACTTTCTACTAGGGACATAATTAAAATCTTGTTATAACCAGGACAAATAGGCAGATAAAATGTGTGGGTTTTATGTACAGTAGCAGTGTTTATATTAAAAATCTAGGGGATGAAATTGGAGAAATTGTGTATTTTTTTTTTTCATTTTTTCCTTGTTTTCCCCTTTAAAATGCATAGAAAATACTGAAAACAAATATCAACCCCAAAAAGCCCAATTGGTGGTGAAAGAAACAAGATATAGATCATTTCATTGTGATGTAGTGATTAAGCTATTGGCAAATGAAAGGGATGAGCTCTGAAAGGTGAAAATCGCTCTTGTCCGTTAGGGTAAAAACCTCCTTGGGGTGAAGTGGTTAATGGTCAGTCCACACAAAAGTAATAATATTAGGTCTTGCTCACAATAACAGTGCCAAGTCAATCACCCCTCTTGGAACTACTGGGGTCACCTTCCATGTAAATGAAAGGGGGGAGGAGATCCCTCGGGTTGCAGCAATGCCAGTGTTCATGACGGCAATGAGGTGAAGGGCAATCCTGGGCAGCAGTGAGTATAAGCACACTTGTAATTGCCACTGGCTCTACCCCATGCAGCAGCTTATCAGTTTTTTCAAAACAAATCCATTTTGGTCCCCTGTCCATCATTGTTGTGCTGGTCATTAAGGCTGGAGACACCAGATCCACCTCATTCCCATTGGTTTAAATCGCCTGCTTTTCTTGCTGGTCCGTCAGAGGTGGGGCTATTTTGATGTGCTGCTGAATCCTCTTCCCTCAACAACCACTGTGCTGTGAAGTGTGTCAGGAGATTCAAGATTCAAGCACTTTGTCATTGTGTAACACAACAAAATTACTTTTCATGACAACCCCACGGTGCATATAGGAAACATAGTGATAATAACAAAGGTAGAAAGAGAAGAAATTATACAAGTATGCCAGGTATTACAGATATTTAAACAATTTTTACACAGTATTAATTATTTCAGAGAGGATTCAGAGTTCATCAAGTTTATGGCGGATGGGAAAAAGCTGTTTTTCAGTCTGTTTGTTTGTATGCGGATTGATCTAAGACATTTACCTGATGAAAGGAGCTCAAACAAGGCATTTCCAGGATGAGTGTTGTCCTTGATAAAGTTTTTGGCCCTTCTTGTACAGCGAGTCTTATACAAAAGTTCCAGTGATGGTAGTTCAGTGCCGATAATGGCTTCTGCTGTTTTAACTTGCTGCAAAGCTTCTCTAGTAGCCTTGGTGCAGCTGTTGTACCAGGCTGCCATGCAATTGGTCAGAACGCTTTCTATAGTGAGTCTGTAGAAATTAACCAGCAGCTTCTGTGGGAGGTTAGCGCTCCTTAGTTTTCTCAAAAAGTAGAGGTGGCGTTGTGGAGGAGGGTAAAGATGCTGCACATAGAGGCAGTGGGCGTCGCAAAGCAGCCAACAAGTTCCAAACTACTCCTTCACGTAGTTCCATTCAACTCCTGGCTAGAGCCCCCTGGCTGTCATGCCCTGGATACTCTTCTGCTTGTGGAAGGACGACAGCCGTGCGCTCACCCAAAATAGCTGGGTGGAGTGCCCAGCTAAAACTAGCTAAGGAGAACGCTGCATTTCTAATGCAGTATGCAACTTTAAGCCACTGTTGCTATTGGCCAAAATGTTACCAGTTGTGTCAGATATCTTTCTAGCAAACTTTGTTGCACGTATTTGGATAGCTACCACAGGCAGAGAGGGTAAAAGTACAATATATGCTTAGTAGAGAGCACGTAAAAGTGGTTGGTTATAAAGCAATGATACACACACAGGAAAGGGAATTGGCTTGCCCTGGTCGCTGCCTCTTGCCATCGTGCACCAAGCTGAGCTCCATCAACCCGAAACTTCCCCCTTCACAGGCAGACAAAGGGAGCATCTGAAGGATGTAGAGAGGTGTGAAGCACTGCAGCCAGAGGTGGTGACCAGGGTAAGTTAACCCACTTGAGGCCCATTTAAACCAGCAAACACTCTTTTTAATTTTGACTTCAGGCAAAACCGAATTTTGCCACAGCCTGCTTGTCTAGTCAGCTGAATGGGAAGAATGATATCCTCACTACTAACATGTATGCCCTGCTAGTATGATAATCTGGTCAATGGAGGGCATAGTGGATACCTGTGTGAAGACTTGGAAGCTCCTCACAAGCACAGTGGTTCCTTCCAAAATTATGTGTACAACAGCAAAAAAAAAAGAATAATAATAATCTCATTATTGTAAAAGCCATTGCTTGAGCAAGATGGCACTGAAAGAAGAGCTGCTAAGGCTATGCTTGAGGTAGCAGCAGACCTGAAAGGAATATGATGTACAGTAATAGCTGTGACCAGGCAAGATGCTGTGACCAGGCAAGATTCTGCTACAGGTTGCATCACTGTCACTAGACATCTGGTGGCAGTATGATACCAATGGCTAAAAACATCTAGACTCTGAAACCGCAGTGGCACAGTGATTCTAGAAGTACAAAAACCAGGGCTGAGGAGTCTGAGCAATTTTGGATACCCGGAGTTGGAGTCTGTGATTTCATAAACGTAGGAGCCGGGAGTTGGATGATTTTTGTACAAAATCCACAGCCCTGGTAAGTATTAGACTAAGGAGTCTGAGCCATTTTGAGTACCTGGAGTTGGAGTCAGTCTGTGGTTTCGTAACCTGAGGAGTCAGAGTTGCAGTCGGAAGATTTTTGTACCGACTCCACAGCCCTGACAAAAACCAGAACTAAGAACCAGATCCTTACAAGAAAAGATATTCTGCATGTCCCAAGATGCAGGCTGCGTATCGAGACCTCAAAGGCAGTCCAACACATCATAGCAGGCTAAGATGAAGGCAAGAAAGGTTTACAAACCTTCCTGGCGGTATGATTATTTCCAGATTTTTTTTCTTCTAAAAGCGGTGCAATTTTTTCACAAGCTTTCAGACCCTAAAAATCATACCGCTTGATAGATTTGCGGCAGCCCTGCACATTCCACACCTCCAATGGATCCAACTCTGGATTACTGCTCTGAGCTTTGGATTTCCGTCCCGTGCCGGACTCTGGGTTACTGCGAAATAGGTTAATCCAGTAGCTGGCATTATGTGCAGGAACAACTGGATAGCATATTGGCTAAATACTTCTATGTCCAGATGAAAGACTCTACAAAAGATCTTGGAGACTAAAGGGGCCCATACACTGGTCGATTTTAGCGAGCGATCGACTGATCTATTCTATAGAATCGATCGATCAGAAATAGATTCTATCAAATTCCCCATTCGATTGATTTGCAGACGATTTCGATCAATTTGATCTATCTGACAGGATGGAAAATCTAGGTCGATCTGCTGCTAGCAGCACATCGGTGGCCCATAGAGTTGCATTGGATCTAATGGCCCAATAATGCATTTAGATTGATTTCCAAATGATTTAATTCTGAAATCTTTTGAAAATCTGTTCCTAGTGTGTGGCACACATCAGATAGATTCCTGACAGATTGGACTTGACAGGCATCTGCCAGAAATCTATCTGATGGTCGAATCTGCTGCAAATCTACAAGTGTATGGCCACCTTAAGGGCTCACGGGATTTCCAGCCCCAGACTGTGCAATCTACAGGATGTTGTGGTAGTAGACAAGGACCAGAAGACAGCAGGCTTTTTTTTCAGGCATTTGCTGCAGATAAATGCCCCACTACACAGTGCTAGCAGCTCCATGCTTTACTGTAGGTATGCTATTCTTTGGATGTTGCACACTTGGAAATATCGGCTTGGTTAAAAGGAAGCGCCACGTAATGTAGCGTGGTAGCCACTGACATTGTGAGTACTCCATGATTGATGATGGGTGAGTCTGCCGAGTAGTGTTGAGGTCTGTGACTGGGCCCCCACTACATTCTGGGAGACTACAATATAAGGATGTGTCAACCTTCAAACAAAACTGAAATTGCTCAGGCACACGTGCTTTATTGCTGAACTTGCTTAGCAGTTTGACATGCTAAGCAGAATGCTTGATTTTAATATTCTGTCACATGAAGCTTTATTTGTACTGTAACAAATGTACATGCAACAAAAACTTCGTTCTACCAGTGCTCAACTTTGTAATAGACTTAGTTTAGTTATTCTAGTGACGTGTCTACTAATTTTTCTGTATTTTTTGTTTTCATAGATAAGTACTGTATTATCATTAATATTATTTAGTATTTATATAGCGCCAACATCTTCCACAGTGCTGTACAGAGTATATAGTCTTGTCACATAACTGTCACATAATATTGTGTAGTGTATGTATTTTAGTCTAGGGCAAATTTTAGGGAGAAGCCAATTCACTTATCTGTATGTTTTTGGGATGTGGGAGGAAACAGGGGTGTCCGGAGGAATCCAACGCAGACACGGGGAGATCATACAAACTCTGTGCAGATAGTGCCCTGGCTGGGTTTTGACTTGGGGACCCAGTGCTCCAAGGTGAGATTGCTAACCACTACACCACCGTGCTGCCCTGTATGTTTTAGCATATAAACTGAATAAACACGAATAATAGAGGCGCCAAAACAGAATCCTTTCTATAGAGAGCGACTTTTTATACCTGAGTGGGGTCAGGTTACAATTCTCCCCACCCGTTTTTTCAGTGGTCGCCTGTGTGGTGACCCATACTTGTGAGTATAATTGTATTTACATACATTCTTCACATTGTTTGAACGTACTACACCAGATTTGGCTCTCGGTTTTTTCCCTGTCTTTCAAGTAGCAGATAAACTGGTTCATTCTGGAAAATAAACTGAGCCCCAATTTTTACCTGACTGGACATGTTCAAATGGTCGACACAACTATTAAGTGAGGGGAGCTCCCACTGGCACTGTTTACGTCTCCATTCCCCTCGTTGGTCCACTGCCAGTAGTGTCACCAAACTTCAGGGTGCCGCATCACTCTAGTCACCGCCTTGCTGAGAGCACAATAGATCATTCTTCCCCATTTTGGAAATTATTCCTATATGGCAACCACATGCTTAAAGGTTTCATAGTTATCCTGTTACTACCTTTTCTGTCCAAAGATGATGAAATGAGATATTGATAGAAACAAACTCTGTGATATTTCCTAACATCTGTCTCTTTCACTGCTTATCATATTTCTGCAGGCCAAAGCTCACAGGATTTATTCAAGCTCTTCTTTTTTTTTTTTTTATTAATCAGGTTTTGCCAAGAAGCATCGGGAAACTAAAGAAGCTGAACAATTTGAACGTTGATAGGAATAACTTAATGTCTTTGCCAAAAGAGGTGAGCAAGCAGATAATGAAACCATTTTTTACAAAATGTGCAAGAGTAATATTGCAATTACCACAAGCTACTGACTTTGTCCACTTTGCCAATCACAGACTGGAAATTTGAACTGTAAAAGATATCCTATTTTGGTATCATTGTTGCCACCTGTCCAATGTTTTTCTAGACTGGCCAAAAGAACTTGAGATTAACATTAAGACATTACATTTAAATAGACAGAAAAGTGAATAATTGTTTCCACAAAAGATGGTATCCATGGAACAATTCTGAGCACTATTTCTGTATCTAATGGCTGCACAGCCTAACCCTAATCCACAAGTGGTTCAGCACCATCAAACAATTATGAGCTCCTCTGTTGCATAAAATTATATTGACATGATACAGTTTTAGCTGGACTACAGCTGCAGCATATTTTAATACTACTCAATAAAGGAGCTTTTAAAGTAAACCTGAGATAATAAAAAATATATATATACATACATATACATACATACACACATACACTCCACACACACATACACATACACATATACATACACATACTTTGGACGATCCCTTCAGGCTCATCTGTCCCTCGCCATCCTCTCAGGCCACCTAGATCTTCCGCTAGGCGGCCCAGTAATTCAGCTGATCGGGGGAACTGAGCATGCCAGCCGTGCACACGCCCTGCATCGCGCTCCCGGCTACAAGGGGGGGGGTGGGGGAGCGCATGCGGCTGGACTGCACCAACCGGCCAAATTACTGGGCTGGCCTGGATCCTCTGTTAAGTGGCCAGGAAATTCAGGCAGTTGACGCAGGCGCAGTCGGGCCACGTGCACCCAACCCCCCCCCCCGCAGTTTCCCACCGATCAGCTGAATTACCAGGTTTGGGATTACCGCTAGCAGCATGTTTTTTCACCCAAAGCCTGGGTCGGGAGAACCGCTAGGGAGGTTACAGAACTTTAGGGCCTGAGCACACTTGCAAGTTTTTGTGCATTTTTCAGCAACACGGCAATGTTAGACTGATATGCATTGATGAAAAATGCACAGAAGTAGGCAAGGGTGTGCTCAGGCCCTTAGATGCTGTGTTCATCTCAAGCTTTCTGTGCTTTGCAATGTGTAACCGTGAGAAGGTTATTAGCCTAAATTAGCCTTAACTCGCCTATCGTTTATCTCTGGTCAACAACTAAAATCCTTTAGCATGTACAGAATGCACAATGTTGAAAAAGTTGCAAGTCCAAGGTGGGTGGGAGTGGATGAGGTTCCTCCACCTTCAATTCTGCTTAACCTCCCTAGCGTTCTGGACGAGAGACGCCGGAGGTCACCGCTCAGGCCCCGCTGGGCCGATTTGAATAATTTTTTTTAAACACGCAGCTAGCACTTTGCTTGCTGCGTGTCCTACACGATCGCCGCCGATCCGCCGCGATACAGGCTCCCCCCGACGAGACCCCGTGCACTGCCTGGCCAATTAGTGCCAGCCAGCGCTGAGGGGTGGATCGGGACTCCCTGTGTCCCTGTGACGTCACGACGTCGATGACGTCACTCCGTTCGTCGCCATGGCGCGGTGGAAGCCCTGAAAGAAGTCCCGTTCAGAACGGGATTTCCGGACGGGTCTTGGCGCCGGCGGCGATCGGAGGGGTGGGAGGGAGGAAGCAGGAAGGGGGGAATCATGTAACTAGCGCTAGGCTAGCTACATGATCAAAAAAAATATATGCACAAAAAGTTCCCAGGGCTGCGGGAGTCAGAACGCCAGGCAGGTTAATATGTAACATAAAGGGGACTGTATCAAAAGTGTACTGTTCTAATATACTGTAGTAGGAACTAGAAAGGACATGTTACAGTATCTGGCTGCTCCTGCCCTTATCAGCTGTACTTTCTGATGGAGTAATACCCCTCCTGTTGTTGACTGATCTGCCATCAGTCCATACAGGCTGTTTTGTAAAAAAGATTCCCTTCTTTCAGGAGTAGCTGCATTATGCTAGCTAGGAATCTCCCTAAATTACCAGGCAGCTAACTCAGTGAGAGAAAATGTAACACACAACCTCCTTCATATGAGTCACTGACAATGCCATTGTTCTAAGTTTTCAACCACTGATGAGCAAAGTATGTGTAGAAGGAAATGCTATTGCAAAACAGCCTGTGTGGAGAGAGGGAGAGAGATGACAGATCAGCTCAAATAAGGAGGGGATTATCCTATTGGAAGGAACAGCTGTTCCTGACTGAGAGGTATTTTTACAAATACAAACTGTATGCAGAAACAGATGCAACACAGAGCTCATTTTGTTACATTACTTATAAGCAAAGCAACAGCTTGAAAGCCACGCCCCTCCTTGCTACATTTGCTAAGTAGCAGAACAGAAAATACTAATTCTCTCTAAAAAAAAAAAAAAGAATATATGTATCTACAGTATATCGCAGTGCATTTTTTTTTCATTTCCTGGCAGGTGTGCTTGTGGATTAGTCACAGGATCAGTAGGTATGTTTTACTTGTATTGTTTATATTTATACAGTATGCTAAAGATGTATATAGCATGCATCAATTTTCTGCAGAACTTTGCAGAGGATGTCTCACATCACTAACTACGGTATTTCTCAGTGGGGCTCACACATTTCAAGAGCAGTTTTGGGGGAAAAACAGTTAACTTACTAGTATGTTTAATAGTTGTGGGAGGGAACCAGAGACCCAAGGGAGGTTCTTGAACACTAATAAGACTTGGGTGGGACTGTCCGAAATTTGAATGCCACTCCTGCAGCCCCACCCCCAGTAGCTTCTGTCTTGACCTATTCAGTTCACGCTTCAGTGGAGCCCAGCCTGACCCTTGCACATGAGCACTGAGTTCTGCTGGGAAAAACAGGAGAAAACAGGCTGACTCCTGGCTACTTGATCCTGAGGAACACATCTCATAATCTAATTCTGAGGGGCACCAGATACTTTTTCTTCTCAACAAGCAGTGATCACTGTGATTGGCTCACCGTGATCATGGGGTCAGAGCTCAGCGTGACAGCAGAGCAAGCGGGTTGCGGTATTGGTGGGATTGGCATGTGTGAGCAAATGTGGTTGTTGACATCTATGTCCTGAATTAGCTGACTAACCCTCATTGATGGTGGAGTTTGATATATTGCTGCCTTGGTAGTCTAGCATCTTCAGGAGGTGCCAAAAACATTGTATTGATTTTACATGCAGGCATTTGCCTGTCTCTGTACATGTCATGTTCGCTTATCTCTGATTAGATGACTGCCTAGTGTGGCAGGGTTTTTTGTGATCCCACTGGTAAGCAGAACGTACGAACAGTGCATACGCACACACAATCATTGCTGCTCATAACAATCGTGGCTTAATTGTTATGACAATACTGCAAGTAATAAACACTGTACAGACAGGTTGCTCAGCTTCAGTCAAGTGGCGTGTACGGTTTAATGGGGAGGGGAGGAGGGACTACGGGGCGGGGCATGATAGAGCAGCATCCAGCATGTGGGTTAAGGACAAGGACAATGCGCTAGTCCATTGTTTATTTGCTTCATACAATATGCATTACATTTGCATGGAAAAACTGACCATCTACTAAACACAACAGTGAACTGGTAGGAAGTCTAACCTCTACAGTGTGTGACTAAAGCTGTTCTTTTATGTAAACCTTTTTATTTCTGCAGCCAAAAGCAGGTGACATTATAGGGAAAGGAACAGCTGGCTCTGCTAGAGAAAGCTGGCTGTGCATTTGCAGTAGTGCTTAACATGTAATGTGCTAATAAGGGGTCCATACAACACTGTCACGCATTCACTAGCATAGCAGATTTCATATTTTTCACTCAGTGGCTATGTGCTAATTTGTTGTAATTATTACAGATTGGTGGTTGCTCCAGTCTTACTGTCCTCTGTATGCGGGAAAATCGTCTGACACGAATTCCTTCAGAAATTTCACAAGCTACTGAACTCCACGTCTTGGATGTTGCTGGGAACAGGTGACATTCTGCTCTCTCCATTTTTTATTTTTTTTTGCATGGTTTTCAGTATTTCATTGTACAAGTCATAATTATCAACGAGTTCAGGCTATTCTGCAAAGAGTGCTGCTTGCTGTATAAATTATTCTCATAGCCCTTTTTGTTTCATGGAGTCCCACCTTGTCAAGTGTTCATAATGGAAATGCTGAAACAGCAATCCTTTTACTTTTTATACTTGACATTTATATATTGTGATCAGAATTAAAGTTCACAATCAGTTTCCCAACATAAACTGCATGTAAGTCAAAACAAATGTAGTATTTTGCTACCTGCAGTATGAAACTCTAGCATAACAATAGTGGCTGAAGGAGTGCACGGTTCCTTTGTAAGAAAGCACAGCTTTCAGATCTTTCTCCAATTGAGTAGATGATTGAATCGGGCAAAAAAAAAAAGTATACAGCCTTTTGATTGCCTGTGACTGATTTTAAAATCCGCTGCTCATACAGGCTGGAAAATATATTGCAATACTGGCCATTGCTTTGTGTGTACGTATATACTTGTGTATAAAGGCTGTTTGACACTGACGGCAGGCGGCGTTCTGGTGGCCGGAAGCCGCGTTGTCCAGTGACGTCTCGTAAGGGGACGGCGGTACTGCGATCATCAGCTTCCCGTCGCGATCAGCATTTTTTCATGAAGCCAAGGCGGCTAGGCAACCCTGGACGCCACATGCGCCAACTAGGGTCGCCTGAAACGACAGGGAAAATCGGGGTTAAAACGCCGCGTTTGCGCAATTGACTGTATCCGTGCAATGCTAAACGCTCCCATTCACTTGAATGGGAGCGTTTAGCCGACAAGTCCCGAACTTATACCGCCGGCCTATACCGCCAAGCGTCCATGTGAACCAGCCCTAAGCTGTCCTATGTAGGCCGACCAAATCTCTTCCTGACCTCCAAAACAGACCGACTTTAGCCCTTGAAAAAAGAATGTGTGATCCGCAGGTAAGCAGACCCCCCCCCCCCCCCCCCCCTAATGTCTTCCCCCAGTCTTCTCCCTGTGTGGTGCATGTGATGCAGAGTGCAGCATGCTTGCAGAGTTGTAAGTATGTGATGATGCATGGTTTATATGTTCAGCAGAGTGTATGTACTGTATTTTCAGCAGAGTGTATGTATGTGATGATGCATGGTTTATATATTCAGCAGAGTGTATGTACTATATTTTCAGCAGAGTGTAAGTATGTGATGATGCATGGTTTATATATTCAGCAGAGTGTATGTACTATATTTTCAGCAGAGTGTAAGTATGTGATGATGCATGGTTTATATATTCAGCAGAGTGTATGTACTGTATTTTCAGCAGAGTGTATGTATGTGATGATGCACGGTTTATATGTTCAGCAGCGTGTATGTACTGTATGTTCAGCAGAGTGCTGTGCAGTGTACATATAGCTACCACTCCACGTTCCAGGCGTCCATCTTCCCATTAGTGTTGCCAACCTTTCACGTTATTTTTTACTGACAAATACCTAAAAATTTACTGACAAAAGTTTTTTTTTTACTGACAAAACGTTGAAAAAATGGGCGTGGCCACGCAACAGAATGTGGGCATGGCCACGCAACAGAATGTGGGCGTGGTCATGGGTGGAACCAAATATACATGATTTTAATATTGCTGTGAAAGGTCTGCCAGGGAAGTTTGAGCTCTGCCATAGTGTTTCCCCCCCTTCCCCCAAAATACATGTAATCTTACAGCATTTCACCAAAAATCCACGTAATCTGGCAGAGGTTCTTCCAAAATACAGATAATATGGCAGTGGTTCCCAAAAAATAGATGTAATCTGGCAGCAGCGATTCCCCCAACATACACATAATCTGGCAGCAGTTCCCCAAAATACATTTAATCTGACAGCAGTGGTTCCTCAAAAATAGGTAGCCCCAGGTCTATAGGTGTCCCCAGAATAGGTGGCCAGGGGTATAATGTCCCCAGAACAGGTAGCCAGGGGGAGAGATGTCCTCAGAACAGGTAGCCAGGGGTATATGTGCCCAGTATATGTAGGCAGGGGTACAGGGCCGGTTCTAGACTGGCACATATGAGGGGGCAGTCAAATGGGTAGGGGGCAACATGTTCGAGGAAGTTTGCGGTGACTAAAGTGGGCATGGCAAGTAAATGCACATAATGAGAGACAGCGTTTCACCAGTAAATGCACATAAGAGACAGCCTTTCACCACTAAATGCACGTAATGACAGACAGCTTTTCACCAGTGAATGCACGTAATGAGAGACAGCTTTTCACCAGTGAATGCACGTAATGAGAGACAGCTTATCACCAGTAAATGCACGTAATGAGAGACAGCTTATCACCAGTAAATGCACATAATGAGAGACAGCTTTTCACCAGTAAATGCACGTAATGAGAGACAGCTTTTCACCAGTAAATGCACATAATAAGAGACAGCTTTTCACCAGTAAATGCACATAAGAGACAGCTTTTCACCAGTAAATGCACATAAGAGACAGCTTTTCACCAGTAAATGCACATAAGAGACAGCTTTTCACCAGTAAATGCACATAAGAGACAGCTTTTCACCAGTAAATGCACATAAGAGACAGCTTTTCACCAGTAAATGCACATAAGAGACAGCTTTTCACCAGTAAATGCACATAAGAGACAGCTTTTCACCAGTAAATGCACATAAGAGACAGCTTTTCACCAGTAAATGCACATAAGAGACAGCTTTTCACCAGTAAATGCACATAAGAGACAGCTTTTCACCAGTAAATGCACATAAGAGACAGCCTTTCACCAGTAAATGCACATAATAAGAGACAGCATTTCACCAGTAAATGCACATAATGGCAAACAGCCAGTGTCCTCAGTTTATGTAGCCAGCAGATATATGTGCCCAGTATATGTAGCCAGAGGTATATGTCCCCAGTATATGTAGGCAGGGGTATATGTGCCCAGTATATGTAGCCAGAGGTATATGTCCCCAGTATATGTAGGCAGGGGTATATGTGCCCAGTATATGTAGGCAGGGTTATATGTGCCCAGTGTATGTAGCCAGGGTTATATGTGCCCAGTATATGTAGCCAGGGTTATATGTGCCCAGTATATGTAGCCAGGGTTATATGTGCCCATTAGATGTAGCCAGGGTTATGTGTGTCCAGTATATGTAGCCAGGGTTATATGTGTCCAGTAGATGTAGCCAGGGTTATATGTGTCCAGTAGATGTAGCCAGGGTTATATGTGCCCAGTAGATGTAGCCAGGGTTATATGTGCCCAGTAGATGTAGCCAGGGTTATATGTGCCCAGTATATGTAGCCAGAGGTATATGTGCCCATGGGTATCCAGGGTTATATGTGCCCAGTAGATGTAGCCAGGGTTATATGTGCCCAGTAGATGTAGCCAGGGTTATATGTGCCCAGTAGATGTAGCCAGGGTTATATGTGCCCAGTAGATGTAGCCAGGGTTATATGTGCCCAGTAGATGTAGTCAGGGTTATATGTGCCCAGTAGATGTAGCCAGGGTTATATGTGCCCAGTAGATGTAGCCAGGGTTATATGTGCCCAGTAGATGTAGCCAGAGGTATATGTGCCCATGGGTAGCCAGGGTTATATGTGCCCAGTAGATGTAGCCAGGGTTATATGTGCCCAGTAGATGTAGCCAGGGTTATATGTGCCCAGTAGATGTAGCCAGGGTTATATGTGCCCAGTAGATGTAGCCAGGGTTATATGTGCCCAGTAGATGTAGCCAGGGTTGTATGTGCCCAGTAGATGTAGCCAGGGTTGTATGTGCCCAGTAGATGTAGCTAGGGTTGTATGTGCCCAGTAGATGTAACCAGGGTTATATGTGCCCAGTAGATGTAGCCAGGGTTATATGTGCCCAGTAGATGTAGCCAGAGGTATATTTTCCCATGGGTAGCCAGGTGACCCCCCAAAGCAGGAGGGGAGCAGCGCAGTGGAGGGAGAGCTGTGGCATCAGCGGCGGAGAAGGGGGGCAATCCCTCCCCCCCCTCTCTCACCTTAGTGCTCTCCCTCGCTCGCTCTCCCCTCCTGAACTAAGTGACGAGTGGCTGGCAGTGGCAGGCGGCAGCGACCGGAACTTACCTGCGTCTCGTCGCCGGCGCGGGATGATTTGCCGCTACTCTGGTCTGGTACAGACCAGAGCAGCAGAACTTCCGGCGCAGGAGCGAGACGGAAGGTAAGTCCCGCCCGCTGCCAAACGCCACTGCCAGCCACTTGTCACTTAGATCAGGAGGGGGACAGTCAGCGAGGGAGGGAGAGCACTAAGGTGAGAGAAGGGGGGGGGAGATTGCCCCCCTTCTCCACCGCTGCCCACAGCTCTTCCTCCACTGTGCTGCTGTCGTCCTGCAACAGAGCGGGCGGCCGATTGGCCGCCCTTTTACGGACACTGCTGAATTCCTTACGGAATTTACGGGCAGCTTAATTTGTATAAAAAATTACGGGCTGCCCGTAAATTTACGGGCGGTTGGTAACACTGCTTCCCATCTACCATGCAGCTCTGTACTAGCTAGAAATCCAGGCTTCAGTGTCTTCTGGTCTCTGGGCAGCCATCTTTCCGGTCTCCCTTGCAGCTTTGTGCTTGCTGCTGACATCTAGTGGCTGAGTACAAAACTGCAGGAAAAATAGGAAGTGGCTCTCTGTGAGAACATGAAACCTGGATCTCTGGCAAGGAGAGCTGCATGGGAGAAGTGAAAATTGCTGCCAGGAACGAGGAGAGGTAACTATTCCAACACATCCCCACACATAACTTGCATATAAGCCAAATAAACACACTTTTGGTACATTTTTTTTTCCCCAAAAATTCGGCTTATATTGGAGTATATACTGTATGTCCAATTTTCAATTGACATTGATTCATTGGAAAAATGATAGGAAATAGTTAAAAAAAATCACCTGTATGTAGCGATGTCAGATCTAAATATGGATCTCTTGCTTGTGTAGAATCAGAAGTGGGAATTGCATGATGTGTATCGGGAGGGGGGTGGAGTTAGACGTCTCAGTAACAGAAACGGAACTATGACCATCGTTCTGAATGTTCATATGCAGCAACACTTCATTACATGTAAATGGTGCAGCTGATCACCAAAACTGTAAAGATCCATTATGCTAAGATAATAATAAGTGATGTTTGCAGTATATTGCCGGACCAAGTAAAATAATATAGTAAAGCTGCCGGTTTATTCTTAAAATGTAGTAATGTACTAAGATAAAAGGTTTGATTTTGTGTTTTAGGTTATCCCAATTACCGTTATCTTTGACGTCACTAAAACTAAAGGCATTATGGTTATCGGATAATCAGTCCCAGCCGCTGCTGACATTCCAGACAGATGTAGATCCTGAGAGCGGTGAGAAGATCTTGACATGTGTATTATTACCGCAGATGCCTTCTGAAACTAGTGGACAAGGTAAGTGTTGTGGACCGTCTACATCCTAAACAATTTCTATACATGACTTACACATCACATATACTTTCCCTACTAAACCAGCACACCAGAGAAACCCTTACTCTGGGTACACACGATTAAGTTTTCTGTCTGATCGACGGGTAATCTGACAGGCAGGAAGTTGTATCATGTGCACATGTTCCATCTGCTCCTGAATGATAACTGGATCGATTTTCCTATAATAACTTTAAAAAATCGATCCATTATAAAACAGAAGCAGCTCAAACATGTTGGAAATCGTCCATTTCCCATAAGTCTGTTGGGAAATTGCATTGTGTGTATTTAGGATTACGCTGGACACTTGGAAACTTGATTCATAACAAAGGCAACGTATAAGCAAGTTTTTCCATTTTGTTTTATTTTGTCTTACATTATCATAAAAAAAATAAACCAGTGCAACAGTCGGGCCCAGATTTACATAACAGGAGCCTATAGGCACCGATGTCCTGGAGGCCTAGACTTCATGCTCCATGGACCTACAAACTCTTGCTGAAATGCACCACAAGTGTGCTGGCTAGCCCAGCTGTCACTTCTCCCTTACTTTCCTTGCCTGTCATAGCTACAGATGTCCAGTATCTTTAGATAGCCAGAGGTACATCTTGTCAGTGGAATGCTGAGATCAGGATGAGTGACCTCTCATTTACTCTTGCTCAGAACTCTGCATAGGGAAGGAAGGAGGGGGAGGCACTATGGGAGGGAAGTGAGCTGCCTTTCTATCATCGGGCGCCTGCAGGCACGTGCCTATAGTGCATTATGATAAATCCGGCCCTGGCAACAGTGTAGGTGAATGGTATCCCTAAAGGGAAACTACTTTTGCTTATATAAATGCTACAGGCTTGTTATCACAATTTCACTAGACTTTTGCAGTTCCAATCTGTTAAATATATTTTCAATTTCAATTTACAAAATGTATAAATTTCAAAAAAAGGTTATAAACTCAAACTGCCCTTTGGGATCCATATTTTCTCTTGAGTATGGACTTCCAGTGCTGTATATTCAGGCACGGATTTACCTCACAGGAGCCTATAGGCACATATATCCTGGCACCTTAGACTGCCCTCCATGAAACTACAAACCCCCCCCGCTTTGCTTGCCCGTCATACATAGCTACAGGTGCCCCTTAGTATTAGGTAGCCAAAGTACCCTCAATATTAAGTAGCTGGAGGTGCCCCCAAGTATTGGGTAGCTAGAGGAACCTCAGTATTATCTAAAGGTGCCCCTGAGTGAAGGGAGATATCACCAGTGGAATTCCAAGAGCTGGGTGAGTATTGTAACCACTCATTTACAGTCTCATCAGGACTATGCCTAGGAAGGGAGAGACACTCGGGGAGAGGAGTGAACAGTCTTTCCATCATCAGGCACCTGTAGGCACGTGCCTTATTGTAAATCCGACCCTGTGTATATTTATTTGTTGCATGCTTTTCTTTTTCTTTCCTTTTTTTTTACGCTTTCCCTCAAATGTAAAACTGAAACAAGGATTCCTATTAATCCTTCTGTTTGAAAAACAAAATGTGTAACACTTATAGGGATACTGTAGGGGCGTCGGGGGAAAATGAGCTGAACTTACCCGGGGCTTCTAATGGTCCCCCGCAGACATCCTGTGTTGGCGCAGCCACTCACCGATGCTCCGGCCCGTCTCCGGTTCACTTCTGGAATTTCTGACTTTAAAGTCAGAAAACCACTGTGCCTGCGTTGCCGTGTCCTCGCTCCCGCTGATGTCACCAGAAGTGTTCTGCGCAGACACAGACCATACTGGGCCTGCGCTGTGCGCTCTTGATGACATCAGCGGGATTGAGGACAAGGCAACGCAGGCGCAGTGGTTTTCTGACTTTAAAGTCAGAAATTCCAGAAGTGAACCGGAGGCGGGGCCGGAGCATCGGTGAGCGGCTGCGCGGGCATAGGATGTCTGCGGGGGACCATTAGAAGCCCTGGGTAAGTTCAGCTCATTTTCCCCCGACCCCCCCCTACAGTATCCCTTTAAGGTGGCCACACACGATACAATAAAATGATCCGATTTTACGGCAATTCGATAAAAACGATCGGATCTCCCTGAAAAAATTGAAAGCTTTTTTTCATTCGACTGAAAAATCTGATCGGATTTCCCGTTTTCTTCGATTTTTATCGATCCGGAATGCCAGATATTTTTCTTCAATCTTTCTAAAGATTGTATGGTGTGTGTTGGATTGTCAATTTATTAATATACACACCATAGCAATTTTGTCAGTTTCCAATCATTTTTATTCTAATTGGGGAAAAATTGAACATACGTGTGTGGTACATTGGTCAGATTTTTGAAATGTTACAATCAGTCAGAAAAATTGATTGCAATTCTTATATTGAACAGATATTTTAAAAATTGTATGGTGTGTGGCCACCTTTAGAGCTATGTCAATCCTTGCCATGCCCTAATGAGGGCTAAAAGTCCAAAACGGCTGTAAGCATGGTGGATTGGTGTGGCTCAGGAACATTTATAAGTTGCAGGCTCACCATACACCAGTGGCTCTGTACATGTGCCTGGATTTCATGGTCATAAAGAGATGATTTGTGTATTCGGGATTGATGCATCATGGGAAACCATACTTCCCCTTTAACCTCCTTAGCGGTAACCCCGAGCTGAGCTCGGGGTAAGCCGCCTCGGGGGATATCTCAGCCCCTGGTGGGGCGATTTAAATTCGGTAAAGTGCTGTACGCACAGCTAGCAGTTTGCTAGCCACGCGTACAGCCTGATCGGCACCGCCGCGCGGCGATCGGCCGCACGCAGCGGCAGAAGAGGGCCCGCCAGAGCCCTGCGCTGCCCGGACCAATCACTCCCATGCAGCGCAAAGGGCTGGATTAGGTGCGCCAGACGTTAGGACGTCGGCTGACGTCCATGACGTCATTCAGATCGTCGCTATGTTTGCTGCTGTTGCCGGCGGCGATCGGACTAGAGGGACACATGCACCCTCTAGTGGTGTTTCATGTAGCTACCACTCGGGTAACTACATGAAACAGAAAAAAAAATTACAAAAAATGTGGAATGCAGCCTCCTTGGCGAAAAAATTGAACCGCCAAGGAGGTTAAAAGGAACCTGAGGTGTGAGATCCATGGAAGCTGCCATATTTATTTCCTTTTAAACAATACCAGTTGCCTGGCGGTCCTAATGGTCTTTCTGGTCGGTAGGGTCTAAATCACACACCTGCAATAAGCATGCAGCTTAATTAGATTTGTCATGGACACCTGATCTGCATGCTTCTTCAGGGTCTATGGCTTCAAGTATTTGAAGCAGAGGATCAGCAGGACAGCCAGGCAATGTGCATCATTTAAACAGAAATAAACATGTCAGCCTCCATATCTCCCTCACCTTGGGTTCCCTTTAAAGAGACACTGAAGCGAGAAAAAAAATATGATATAGTGAATTGGTTGTGTACTATGAATAATTACTAGAAGATTAGCAGCAAAGAAAATATTCTCATACTTTTATTTTCAGGTATATAGTGTTTTTTGTAACATTGCATCATTCTATAATATGTGCAGATTACACAACACTCAGCATTCAAAATGAGTCTTTCAGAGCAGTCTGTGAAGTAATGATCTCTCCTCTAGCAGAGGAAAAGTAATTAGTCCAGGAACAGTTGAGATAATAAAAGTCAGATAACAGCCCTCTCCACTACTAACTTAGTCGGAAAGCTTAATAGCTTGTTTGCATAGAGATAACAACTGGAGTTTCTCAACTCTTCCTGTACTGGAAACAATTAGACTGATGTATCTGATCTTAATGTTTTATTTCTTAGCTGTGCTACACATACAAATCATAATATCATCATTTTTTTTTCGCTTCAGTGTCTCTTTAAAGCTGCATTAATTCACATTTTTTTCAATTTTTAAGAAGGCAAAATTACCGGTATATTTAGCATTACTTTATTAGTAAGACGGCTTTTCAGTCTTTTAGCCCTTTATTCTACTAGTGGTTCTAGGTCACCATGAGCTTTCCAGGTATTCTGTAACGCATTAAAATGAAACTTATTTCAAAAGAATCTACTTCACATGTAACCAAATGTGCCTTCCACATGGGCGGCTGCCAACATCCTGATGTTGTTCATTTTGATATGTTAATGTGTATGCACTGTATTAGTGCAAGTTCTTGTCTCCCATTAACACCACACACAATTTGTAGCTGTAACTACTCTTAATCCTCAACCACTATAGTGATACGGTAGTTGTAAAGCTTGGAATTCACCTCACTTTCCTTCCCAATGTTTTCTCACACACAGCCATAACTAAATGATTGAAGAGGATACAGATTACAGTCAAACCTGTGTTTCTAACCTTTCTACACACAATCTAAAATGTAATTTGAATAGCATTAGATTACATTGACTAAAAAGCCTTGGCAGGGCCTCCCCCTGCCTTAAGGCTCATACACATGAGCCACAGAGGTGGCTTGAGCCATAAAAAAAAAGCAGCGACAGCTCGTCGCCAGGTCCCTCTGTGCAGCAGTCGTACACACGGCGCACAGAGGGACACCGATTAGGCGGAAGCTGTCGCCGAAGGGTCCTCCTCTCCCCCCCCCCCCCCCTTCCCCGTCGGAAACTCCATACATTGTGTATGGAGTTGCTGTCGCTGGTCTGCATACACACGGCGGACTAGCGACAGTTGCGGCGACAGCTGTTGCAGGCGATTGACCGCACCAATCGCCTGGCGACAGCAGCAACGGTTCGGGGTGTGCACCTCATACACACGGGCGACCTTTCGCCGCAACACACGGGTGTCACGTGGTTGTGGCGACAGTTATAGCCCGTAATTATGAGGCTTTAATGTGTCCTTAATTTTACTACCCCGGCAATTACACCCTTCTCATGGACTAACTCGTACTTGTTTTGCTGGGTCTCTGTAAACCGCATTTTATACCCTGATTGTATGTATAACCTTGTGCTATGTTGTATAACCGTTTGCTACCTCTCTGTCTGTCACCCCTTGTTGCAATGTATGTATCCCTATTTATTGTCCAGTGCTGCGTAATATGTTGGCGCTTTATAAATACAATAAATAATAATGCAATTAGGCAGCTGTATTAGTCTGTGGGAATTCAGGACCAGCATTAGTCCTGGTGGGAAGGGAAATGGTTTCTGTAGCCTTTAAATATGTTTTTGACACTCTGACTAAACTGAGTTTTATGTCCACAGATAATTTACCAAGGTGTGAGGCCTTTGAAAGTTTAGTTAATGATATGTCTGATGACACCTGGAATGAACGCGCAATGAACAGAATAAGTGCCATACGATTTTTAGATGATGAGAAAGAAGATGAGGAGGATGACACGGTAAGTCACTGTACTTCTGGGCATATTCTACTTGCACAAAAATACATGTTTTACCATATATGTGTTAAGTGACTATATTGTTGCACCCCTGTTCATCTGTCACCTGTTATTTTTCTGTAGAAGTCGCTAGGGAAAAATATATAGTTTAATTTCCTGTGATTAAATGAAAATCTACTTTGAATATTAAAGAGGGACTTCAACCCAGGGTTAAACCTAATTAGTAGCTTTCCAGGTGAAATCATTACCTTTTCTCGATGAGATCAGATCTGTATGGCGTATGATATTGTGGTGAAACCACTCCCACAGTTTGCTGTCTGTGAACCTGTCAGGCCATTGTGGGAAAGAACATCTGTTTCTAACTGGCAAGCAAGTACAGTGTTCTCCCAGGTTCAAACAGGTGGGCAGGCCGCCCAGGTAAAATCAATTACCGGCCGGCTGCTTTCCTGGCTGCCATCACCCCATGCCCGGCTGTCAGGATGTGCTGGGCTCTACTGGAAAAAAAGCAAACTGCGCTTTCCTGAATTTAGTGTCCTTACTGCTCAGCTCTGTGCATGAGAGCTTGCACTTCCCAGCAAGCTCGTGCTTTCATTGGCTCAGCAGCAGTAAGGTTATGCACACTACGCTAACACTAGATTGCGTAGCGTGCAAGGAAACAAATTAAGTTGCGCTGATTTATTAGCGTGACAGGAGGTTACTTGCGCCTTTTCCTTTGATGAATCAACCCCAAAGAGTCATGTATCTTCATCTGTGCATAGAACTCTCAAACAAACATTCAGCAGATGTGCACCTGGCAGGACTAAAGCTGTTGTCACCCGTGATAAACTTCAGAATGTAAATTGGGGAGAGGAAAGATTTTACAATAAGCAAACATGAATAAATGATGTATAAATAAACACTGTAAAAAAATAAGTGTTTAATTTCTCCAGGAGAGGGAATGCGCTTCCCATATAGCCTGTGGTGGAAACGCATCTTCCTCGGGCTCCAACCTGACTATTGGAGCGAACACTACACTGTCCACTTTTCCTGGCCATTGGAGTCCAACTCCAGTACGAACCTACTCTAAGAGGCCTAAGCGCGAGCTCACTAGGCTACCCTGAAACATTAGGGAGTCCTGCTCAAGGACTTATTAAAAATAGATCAAGTTTGCAGTGCTCAATGTAGTGCAATTCTATTGATCAGTGATCTACTGCCGCTTCTTCCCCATACAATCAAACATTATAAATTCCTTTTCTGTAAAAATCTATCGAAATGATGATCCATCTGACATGTCTGACAGGCATCAACAGGAGTCGCTCCTGCGCAGTAGCATGGAGCCACTTTTGCATGGAGAAAAAGCCATGCACAACCTGTTCCGTGTTACTGCGCAGGTGCGGTCCACTATACAATATTCGGCAATGATGTTTAATATTGTCGGAAAAGAGGGGTGTAGGAAGACCAGTAAAGCCTCTTCACCAGTGTTTCCCAATCCTGTCCTCAAGGCCCACCAACAGTGCATGTTTTGTGGAAATCCACAGAGGTAGTTAATCAGCTCTGCTGACCCCCACCTGTGTGGTTTTCTGCAAAACATGTACTGTTGGTGGTACTTGAGTATAGGGTTGGGGAACTCTGCTCTAGACCATCTAGATCAGTGGTTCCCAACCTTTTCCAGGTCGTGACACATCACAACAAACATTCAGATATCCGTGACACGTCACATCATGCCAAACATTCAGAAATACATGACACGTCCCGTATGATAGAAAAGATTCAGTAACAATCTGCTGATGCTGCAGGCACAATGAGGGGCTCAGTAACAATCTGCTGATGCTAGAGGCACAGTGAGGGGCTCAGTAACAATCTGCTGATGCTGCAGGCACAATGAGAGGCTCAGTAACAATATGCTGATGCTGCAGGCACAATGAGGGGCTCAGTAACAATCTGCTGATGCTGCAGGCACACTGAGGGGCTCAGTAACAATCTGCTGATGCTGCAGGCACACTGAGGGGCTCAGTAACAATCTGCTGATGCAGCAGGCACAATGAGGGGCTCAGTAACAATCTGCTGATGCCGCAGGCACAATGAGGGGCTCAGTAAAAATCTGCTGATGCAGCAGGCACAATGAGGGGCTCAGTAACAATCTGCTGATGCCGCAGGCACAATGAGGGGCTCAGTAAAAATCTGCTGATGCAGCAGGCACAATGAGGGGCTCAGTAACAATCTGCTGATGCTGCAGGCACAATGAGGGGCTCAGTAACAATCTGCTGATGCTGCAGGCACAATGAGGGGCTCAGTAACAATCTGCTGATGCTGCAGGCACAATGAGGGGCTCAGTAACAATCTTCTGATGCTGCAGGCACAATGAGGGGCTCAGTAACAATCTGATGATGCTGCAGGCACAATGAGGGGCTCAGTAACAATCTGCTGATGCAGCAGGCACAATGAGGGGCTCAGTAACAATCTGCTGATGCCGCAGGCACAATGAGGGGCTCAGTAACAATCTTCTGATGCTGCAGGCACAATGAGGGGCTCAGTAACAATCTGATGATGCTGCAGGCACAATGAGGGGCTCAGTAACAATCTGATGATGCTGCAGGCACAATGAGGGGCTCAGTAACAATCTGATGATGCTGCAGGCAC
This sequence comes from Hyperolius riggenbachi, assembly GCF_040937935.1. NCBI lineage: Eukaryota > Metazoa > Chordata > Amphibia > Anura > Hyperoliidae > Hyperolius > Hyperolius riggenbachi. Next base: position 223,231,678 of record NC_090649.1, read on the forward strand.
AATGAGGGGCTCAGTAACAATCTGCTGATGCCGCAGGCACACTGAGGGGCTCAGTAACAATCTGCTGATGCAGCAGGCACAATGAGGGGCTCAGTAACAATCTGCTGATGCCGCAGGCACAATGAGGGGCTCAGTAACAATCTGCTGATGCTGCAGGCACAATGAGGGGCTCAGTAACAATCTGCTGATGCTGCAGGCACAATGAGGGTCTCAGTAACAATCTGCTGATGCTGCAGGCACAATGAGGGGCTCAGTAACAATCTGCTGATGCTGCAGGCACACTGAGGGGCTCAGTAACAATCTGCTGATGCAGCAGGCACAATGAGGGGCTCAGTAACAATCTGCTGATGCCGCAGGCGCAATGAGGGGCTCAGTAACAATCTGCTGATGCTGCAGGCACAATGAGGGGCTCAGTAACAATCTGCTGATGCTGCAGGCACAATGAGGGGCTCAGTAACAATCTGCTGATGCAGCAGGCACAATGAGGGGCTCAGTAACAATCTGCTGATGCCGCAGGCACAATGAGGGGCTCAGTAACAATCTGATGATGCTGCAGGCACAATGAGGGGCTCAGTAACAATCTGCTGATGCAGCAGGCACAATGAGGGGCTCAGTAACAATCTGATGATGCTGCAGGCACAATGAGGGGCTCAGTAACAATCTTCTGATGCTGCAGGCACAATGAGGGGCTCAGTAACAATCTGATGATGCTGCAGGCACAATGAGGGGCTCAGTAACAATCTGCTGATGCAGCAGGCACAATGAGGGGCTCAGTAACAATCTGCTGATGCCGCAGGCACAATGAGGGGCTCAGTAACAATCTTCTGATGCTGCAGGCACAATGAGGGGCTCAGTAACAATCTGATGATGCTGCAGGCACAATGAGGGGCTCAGTAACAATCTGATGATGCTGCAGGCACAATGAGGGGCTCGGTAACAATCTGCTGATGCTGCAGGCACAATGAGGGGCTCAGTAACAATCTGCTGATGCAGCAGGCACAATGAGGGGCTCAGTAACAATCTGATGATGCTGCAGGCACAATGAGGGGCTCAGTAACAATCTGCTGATGCTGCAGGCACAATGAGGGGCTCAGTAACAATCTGCTGATGCTGCAGGCACAATGAGGGGCTCAGAAACAATCTGATGATGCTGCAGGCACAATGAGGGGCTCAGTAACAATCTGCTGATGCAGCAGGCACAATGAGGGGCTCAGTAACAATCTGCTGATGCTGCAGGCACAATGAGGGGCTCAGTAACAATCTTCTGATGCTGCAGGCACAATGAGGGGCTCAGTAACAATCTGATGATGCTGCAGGCACAATGAGGGGCTCAGTAACAATCTGCTGATGCAGCAGGCACAATGAGGGGCTCAGTAACAATCTGCTGATGCCGCAGGCACAATGAGGGGCTCAGTAACAATCTTCTGATGCTGCAGGCACAATGAGGGGCTCAGTAACAATCTGATGATGCTGCAGGCACAATGAGGGGCTCAGTAACAATCTGATGATGCTGCAGGCACAATGAGGGGCTCAGTAACAATCTGATGATGCTGCAGGCACAATGAGGGGCTCAGTAACAATCTGCTGATGCTGCAGGCACACTGAGGGGCTCAGTAACAATCTGCTGATGCAGCAGGCACAATGAGGGGCTCAGTAACAATCTGCTGATGCCGCAGGCACAATGAGGGGCTCAGTAACAATCTGCTGATGCTGCAGGCACAATGAGGGTCTCAGTAACAATCTGCTGATGCTGCAGGCACAATGACGGTCTCAGTAACAATCTGCTGATGCTGCAGGCACAATGAGGGGCTCAATAACAATCTGCTGATGCTGCAGGCACACTGAGGGGCTCAGTAACAATCTGCTGATGCAGCAGGCACAATGAGGGGCTCAGTAACAATCTGCTGATGCCGCAGGTGCAATGAGGGGCTCAGTAACAATCTGCTGATGCTGCAGGCACAATGAGGGGCTCAGTAACAATCTGCTGATGCTGCAGGCACAATGAGGGGCTCAGTAACAATCTGCTGATGCAGCAGGCACAATGAGGGGCTCAGTAACAATCTGCTGATGCCGCAGGCACAATGAGGGGCTCAGTAACAATCTGATGATGCTGCAGGCACAATGAGGGGCTCAGTAACAATCTGATGATGCTGCAGGCACAATGAGGGGCTCAGTAACAATCTTCTGATGCTGCAGGCACAATGAGGGGCTCAGTAACAATCTGATGATGCTGCAGGCACAATGAGGGGCTCAGTAACAATCTGCTGATGCAGCAGGCACAATGAGGGGCTCAGTAACAATCTGCTGATGCCGCAGGCACAATGAGGGGCTCAGTAACAATCTGCTGATGCAGCAGGCACAATGAGGGGCTCAGTAACAATCTGCTGATGCCGCAGGCACAATGAGGGGCTCAGTAACAATCTTCTGATGCTGCAGGCACAATGAGGGGCTCAGTAACAATCTGATGATGCTGCAGGCACAATGAGGGGCTCAGTAACAATCTGATGATGCTGCAGGCACAATGAGGGGCTCAGTAACAATCTGATGATGCTGCAGGCACAATGAGGGGCTCAGTAACAATCTGCTGATGCTGCAGGCACACTGAGGGGCTCAGTAACAATCTGCTGATGCAGCAGGCACAATGAGGGGCTCAGTAACAATCTGCTGATGCCGCAGGCACAATGAGGGGCTCAGTAACCATCTGCTGATGCTGCAGGCACAATGAAGGTCTCAGTAACAATCTGCTGATGCTGCAGGCACAATGAGGGGCTCAGTAACAATCTGCTGATGCTGCAGGCACACTGAGGGGCTCAGTAACAATCTGCTGATGCAGCAGGCACAATGAGGGGCTCAGTAACAATCTGCTGATGCCGCAGGCGCAATGAGGGGCTCAGTAACAATCTGCTGATGCTGCAGGCACAATGAGGGGCTCAGTAACAATCTGCTGATGCTGCAGGCACAATGAGGGGCTCAGTAACAATCTGCTGATGCCGCAGGCACAATGAGGGGCTCAGTAACAATCTTCTGATGCCGCAGGCACAATGAGGGGCTCAGTAACAATCTTCTGATGCTGCAGGCACAATGAGGGGCTCAGTAACAATCTGCTGATGCTGCAGGCACAATGAGGGGCTCAGTAACAATCTGATGATGCTGCAGGCACAATGAGGGGCTCAGTAACAATCTGATGATGCTGCAGGCACAATGAGGGGCTCAGTAACAATCTGATGATGCTGCAGGCACAATGAGGGTCTCAGTAACAATCTGCTGATGCAGCAGGCACAATGAGGGGCTCAGTAACAATCTGCTGATGCCGCAGGCACAATGAGGGGCTCAGTAACAATCTTCTGATGCTGCAGGCACAATGAGGGGCTCAGTAACAATCTGATGATGCTGCAGGCACAATGAGGGGCTCAGTAACAATCTGATGATGCTGCAGGCACAATGAGGGGCTCGGTAACAATCTGCTGATGCTGCAGGCACAATGAGGGGCTCAGTAACAATCTGCTGATGCAGCAGGCACAATGAGGGGCTCAGTAACAATCTGATGATGCTGCAGGCACAATGAGGGGCTCAGTAACAATCTGCTAATGCTGCAGGCACAATGAGGGGCTCAGTAACAATCTGCTGATGCTGCAGGCACACTGAGGGGCTCAGTAACAATCTGCTGATGCAGCAGGCACAATGAGGGGCTCAGTAACAATCTGCTGATGCCGCAGGCACAATGAGGGGCTCAGTAACAATCTGCTGATGCTGCAGGCACACTGAGGGGCTCAGTAACAATCTGCTGATGCAGCAGGCACAATGAGGGGCTCAGTAACAATCTGCTGATGCCGCAGGCACAATGAGGGGCTCAGTAACAATCTGCTGATGCTGCAGGCACAATGAGGGGCTCAGTAACAATCTGATGATGCTGCAGGCACAATGAGGGGTGCTCAGGTGTATAGTGGCCCCAGTATATGCAGCCAGGTGTATAGTGGCCCCAGTATATGCAGCCAGGTGTATAGTGGCCCCAATATATGCAGCCAGGTGTATAGTGGCCCCAGTATATGCAGCCAGGTGTATAGTGGCCCCAGCATATGCAGCCAGGTGTATAGTGGCCCCAGTACATGCAGCCAGGTGTCTAGTGGCCCCAGTACATGCAGCCAGGTGTCTAGTGGCCCCAGTACATGCAGCCAGGTGTCTAGTGGCCCCAGTACATGCAGCCAGGTGTCTAGTGGCCCCAGTACATGCAGCCAGGTGTCTAGTGGCCCCAGTACATGCAGCCAGGTGTCTAGTGGCCCCAGTACATGCAGCCAGGTGTCTAGTGGCCCCAGTACATGCAGCCAGGTGTATAGTGGCCCCAGTACATGCAGCCAGGTGTATAGTGGCCCCAGTACATGCAGCCAGGTGTATAGTGGCCCCAGTATATGCAGCCAGGTGTATAGTGGCCCCAGTATATGCAGCCAGGTGTATAGTGGCCCCCCAGCTGGAGCAGAGCAGCGCAGCAGAGAGGAGCATTGGGTAGAGCAGCGGGGAAGGGCGGACGTTTCCCCCCCACTTCCCTCACCTTGGGGCTCCTCTCCCTTGCTCTCCCCTCCATAACCGGCGGCGGTGGCTGGCAGCGGCGGCGGTGGGCGAGACTTACCTCCTCCAGTGTTTCGGCGAGTGGACGCTGTGCCTATGCGTGCAGCTAGTCTGGTCTAGTGAAGACAAGACTAGCTGCAAGCACGCACGCACAGCGTCCACTCGCTGGTACACTGGAGGAGGTAAGTCCCGCCCACCGCCGCCGCTGCCAGCCACCGCCGCAATGTTATGGAGGGGAGAGCCCAGACGAGCAGGGGGAGCAGAGAGCGGCGACACATAGCTGGTGCTGCCGCGACACATAAGTGTGTCGCAGCACACCGGTTGGGAACCTCTGATCTAGATGATTCCCCCTACTGAGGTAAGAATCTAGATTTTTTTTTTCTGACTACAAGTACCCTTTGATGCCTACAGATGAATTAACCACTTGAGGACCACAGTGGTAAACCCCCCTAAAGACCAGGCTATTTTTATTAAAATTGGCCACTGCAGCTTCAAGGCCAAGCTGCAGGGCCGCACAACACAGTACACAAGTGGCCCCCCCTCGCTCTCATGTGCCCCAGGGGGACAGCTGCTGATCGAACCGCGCTGCACATGTAAATAGACGGTGGTTTCGCCGTCGAACAGTCTCCCGAGCGGTGATTGCCGCTCGGAGACTGAAGGAGGGGCGGAGCTCCGCCCCCCCCCCCCCCCCCCCCCCCCGAACAGGAGATGCGCATGCAGCCTGCACGCGATCTCCTGCATTGCGAGCCCCAAGGACTTTTGCCAGTCCTAGGGCTGCCGCTGCGGCCACGCCCATTAGCGTGACGCAGTCGGCAAGCCGTTAATAACTGTGAAAGGGGATACCACTATATCTCACCACCCATATCTGTTATGTTAGCCTTCAGATGATTCCTCTTAATTCTTATAGTTTATAGAGTGGGTCATATTTTTATCAGTAAACGGGTCTACTAATCCAAATGTAACCATATTAGATCTTAGAAAATGTCATGTTGTTCAGTAGCTATTCAGTCATGTTCGACTCTGTGACCCCACGGACCACAGCACTCCTGGCCCATTTCTTGGCTCCTGCTAGAGATGGGCCGAACCTCCGATTTTAGGTTCGCGAACTTTCGCGTAACGTTCGGTTCGCGTTAAAGTTCGTGAACCGCAATAGACTTCAATGGGGATGCGAACTTTGAAAAAAAAAAATATTTATGCTGGCCACAAAACTGATGGAAAAGATGTTTCAAGGGGTCTAACACCTGGAGGGGGGCATGGCGGAGTGGGATACATGCCAAAAGTCCCAGGGAAAAATCTGGATTTGACGCAAAGCAGCGTTTTAAGGGCAGAAATCACATTAAATGCTAAATGACAGGCCTAAAGTGCTTTAAAACATCTTGCATGTGTATACATCAATCAGGTAGTGTAATTAAGGTACTGCTTCACACTGACACACCAAACTCACCGTGTAACGCACCGCAAACAGCTGTTTGTGTAGTGATGGCCGTGCTGGACTGGTGCGCACCATGGCGAGAGTGCAGGTTTTGGTGGCTTTACAGCCCATATGGTCGCCTGGCTGATGTAGCTGAATGACAGAACAGTGACTGTCCAGCTGATCAAATTTGGTCTGACCACAATGAAGCAACGACCTTATTATCTTTTGTGTGCCCCCCCGAGACACTCATCTAGGCGCCGGTCATTGCTTCAACAGGTATACAGTGGCGGGTTCACTGAACACAACAGGTATGCAGTGGCGGGTTCACTGAACAGGTATACAGTGGCGGGTTCACTGAACAGACCAGGTATACAGTGGCGGGTTCACAGAACAGGTATGCAGTGGCAGGTTCACTGAACACAACAGGTATGCAGTGGCGGGTCCACTGAACAGAACAGGTATGCAGTGGCGGGTTCACTGAACACAACAGGTATGCAGTGGTGGGTTCACTGAACAGGTATGCAGTGGTGGGTTCACTGAACACAACAGGTATGCAGTGGCGGGTTCACTGAACAGTACAGGTATGCAGTGGCGGGTTCACTAAACACAACAGGTATGCAGTGGCGGGTTCACTGAACACAACAGGTATGCAGTGGCGGGTTCACTGAACACAACAGGTATGCAGTGGCGGGTTCACTGAACACAACAGGTATGCAGTGGCGGGTTCACTGAACACGTATGCAGTGGCGGGTTTACTGAACACAACAGGTATGCAGTGGCGGGTTCACTGAACAGGTATGCAGTGGCGGGTTCACTGAACAGTACAGGTATACAGTGGTGGGTTCACTGAACACAACAGGTATGCAGTGGCGGGTTCACTGAACAGGTATACAGTGGCGGGTTCACTGAACACAACAGGTATACAGTGGCGGGTCCACTGAACAGAACAGGTATGCAGTGGCGGGTTCACTGAACACAACAGGTATGCAGTGGTGGGTTCACAGAACAGGTATGCAGTGGTGGGTTCACAGCACAGGTATGCAGTGGCAGGTTCACTGAACAGGTATGCAGTGATGGGTTCACAGCACAGGTATGCAGTGATGGGTTCACAGCACAGGTATGCAGTGGTGGGTTCACAGCACAGGTATGCAGTGGCGGGTTCACAGCACAGGTATGCAGTGGCAGGTTCACAGCACAGGTATGCAGTGGCAGGTTCACTGAACAGGTATGCAGTGGCAGGTTCACTGAACAGGTATGCAGTGGCAGGTTCACTGAACAGGTATGCAGTGGCAGGTTCACTGAACAGGTATGCAGTGGCAGGTTCACTGAACAGGTATGCAGTGGCAGGTTCACTGAACAGGTATGCAGTGGCAGGTTCACTGAACAGGTATGCAGTGGCAGGTTCACTGAACAGGTATGCAGTGCAGTGTTCTCCCCAGAATTTTTTTCCAGCCGGGTGGCATGAAAAAGTAGCCGGGTGGGAAATTAAAGGGAACCAGAGACGTTGGGGGAAAGGTTTTATACATACCTGGGGCTTCCTCCAGCCCCATAAGCCTAGATTGCTCCCACGCCACGTCCCCCGCTGCCTGGATCTGCCGGTACCGGGTCTTGTCATTTCCGCGAGTCGGCCGTAGGACGCGGCCAATTGTTTGCATCACAGGGGCTCCCTCCATATACCTACGCATGCGGCTGCAAACTGCGCAGCCACATGCGTAAGGGTATGGAGGGAGCCCCTGTGATGCGGACAATTGGTCGCGCCCGCCGGAAGTGACAGGGCCCGGTACCGGCGATACAGGAAGCAGAGGATTGCGGCGTGGGAGCAATCCAGGCTTATGGGGCTGGAGGAAGCCCCAGGTATGTATAAAACATTTTCCTATTTTTCCCTATCCTTCCTCTCTGGTTCCCTTTACGGTCACCATGTGTGGGGAAGGAGGGTGATGTTGTCTGCTACTACTAGGTGAGAATGGAGAGGGAGGATCATGCTGGGTGCTGCTTGCTGGGGAGAAGAGTAGGTGGAGCACGCTGGTTGTTACCTGGTGAGGTAGTCATGCTAGCCATTGCTGATAGGGGTAGAGGGTTACACTAAATGATGCTAATGGAGAAAGAGGCATCTTGCACTGAGTGGTGCTGTTTTGATGGGCAATCAGATAAAGTGCTGTCAAAGCCGGATTAATACCAGAAAGGGGCTGTGGACAGGGTGACTAATTAGGGCCAAAACCACACATCCCCACAGACTGTTTTGTTATCTCATTCAAAAAGTCTCACAATAATTTTGGCTGACAGTAGTAGTAAACCCAGTGTAGACATGCTTGTTGTTTGTCCATGCTAATCAACATGCACTACAAAGGAACATAAAAGTGCTTGGGGGTTTCTGCTGTGGCTTCTACCCTTAAACAAAATCAAGTACTGGTAAGCAGACATACATACTGTATACAGGAAATACGGTATATAGAGGACAGAGGGGAGTTGAGTAGAAAAAGGTGAATACAAACTGAAGGGAAGAGGAATAGGTGTGAGTCTGGGAGATAGATTGCCTTCGAGGGACAGAGAGAGAGTGTGAAAAGGACTGGGAAAGGGGAAAGAAAAAAAAGAGGGAGAAAGTGTGTGAGAGACAGAGGGAAATGTCTAAGAGGGAGAGTGAGAAACAGACTAATGCAGAAAAGAAAATGTGAGTGCACACTGCAGGAAGTCTGCAGACTGATGTCCAGGACAGCTAGCTATGTAACCTGTCCGGCCAGAGCAGTGGGGGAAGGGAAGCAGTAGTAGCTAGCTGTAAAGTTTTCTAATACCTGTCTTGAGAGACGGCAGCTGAGTCACAAGGATTCCTTTGCTGGGGGGCCATAACTGCTTTCAGATAACCATCTGCCCTGCTGCTGCTCTCCCCGGCATGAATGAGCGCTGCTCCACGCTGTTCTCTATGTGTTCTGAGCTCTGATCGGGGGAGGCTGGAGCACGTGCTGAGAAAATTCCTGCATGATGGGAAGACAGAAGGAGAAGAGCCCGTACTCTGCACTACTCGGGCAGATCAGTGACTCAGAGGGAACACAGCAAGCCCACGTTCTCTCGGCTCTTTCTCTGTGTGCCCCAAACTCTTCAAAGCTCCCGCGGTCTGGCTGGCTTGTAATGTCAGGAGCTGAGGAGGAGGGCGGAGATTGTATCAGAGTGACAGCGGCCAGCTCCAATGCCAAAGCCGCTGCGCACTTGTGCTGGATGAGTGTGGAGGACGGCAAATATGCCGTAGACAGGGATTAGTGATAGTGATCACAGCAGCCGGGCGGGGACTGACCACCAGCCGGGCGCTCCGCCCAGTTAAAAGGCTCTGGGGAGAACACTGCAGTGGCAGGTTCACAGAACAGGTATGCAGTGGCAGGTTCACTGAACAGGTATGCAGTGGCAGGTTCACTGAACAGGTATGCAGTGGCGGGTTCACTGAACAGGTATGCAGTGGCGGGTTCACAGTACAGGTATGCAGTGGTGGGTTCACAGAACAGGTATGCAGCCAGCCAGGAACAAGTTAAGCCTAACTAATCTTTCCCTGAGAGACAGTCTGCAGCAGCTCGCCCTACTCTCACTAACGCAGGCAGCACACGAGTGACCGTAATGGCCGCCGCTGCCTGCCTTATATAAGGGGGGGTGGGGCTCCAGGGGCTAGTGTAGCCTAATTGGCTACACTGGGCCTGCTGACTGTGATGTAGAGGGTCAAAGTTGACCCTCAAGGTGCATTATGGGCCGAACCGAACTTCCACAAAGGTTCGCCAGCGGGACGCGAACGCGAACCACCGAAGTTCGCGTGGAACCGTTCGCCGGCGAACCGTTAGGCCCATCTCTAGCTCCTGCCTCTCTATGCTTGTCCAAGCTCTTTATTGTTGCTTCCATGATACTATATAGCAATCTAATTCTCTGCTGTCCCCTCCTCATTTTGTCCTCCATCTTTCCCAGCACTTCCCAGAAAGTGTCATGAAGCATGAGTCCAAATCAAATGCCTTGTTGACCTGTATTTCCATCAGACTTCAATTTTTACATTGTCCTATAACATTTTAGTAGCTATAGTATTATCTCTGGTGATAAAAACATTTTATTAAGTCAACTTGATGGCAACAAAGCAAGCCTTCTATAGCTGTCTCCAGGAGGGGAAGCTAATGTTTTCGGGCTGTATTGTTAAAGAGCTGTAGGGCAAAAATTTCTACAGAACATGCTATCTTTATCACCCATGGGGACACTGGCAACATTTGCTTGGTTCGTAACATCCTAGAAAGACGTTGAGGGAGAAATATTATCAGTCTGGACATTAATAAAACAAAAATAGTAAATTCAGCACTAAAGCTGTCAGGGCCAGGTTGCATGTGTGTTTTAAAGCTCTTAACTTTATTTTTCAATCGAGTTTCTCTGAACAGCCATGAAAGAATTTCTTTGTCTATCATCCAAGGCTAAGAGTCGTACTTGAAAGTGAACCTGAGGCGAGAGTGATGTAGAGGCTGCCATATTAATTTCTTTTTAAGCAATACCAGTTGCCTGGCTGTCCTGCTTCTGCATGCTTGTTCAGGGTCTATGGCTACACGTGTTAGAGGCAAAGGATCAGCAGGACAGCCATACAACTGGTATTGTTTAAAAGAAAAACAATATGACAGCCTCCATATGACTCACACTTTTTAAGCAGTCATCAATAAGGGAAAAAACAATTCTATAATGTTATACATTTTAGTTTGAAATTGAACACGCATTGCTGTTGCTTCAGTATAAAATATATATTTTCACTACTCCCCCTAGTTTTAGCCATAATAAGTTTTCTTCTTACTCTGTTGTAACATTCTGGCTGAATGCAACTATAATTACACAGAACAGGGCTATATTCTTCTGTTTATGTTCTAAATTGTAAACTTCAAAGGTTTCAAAAACAGCAGAAACTGGTTTAATAGCAGATAAGACTACACTCTCCTGGACGGTTTATATTTCTTCTCAATTTGAACCAATTTCTCACTTGGTTCTTGTTATTTTTCTTCTTTTTACAAACTGAGCCAGCTGTGATCAAAAAGCCTCTTATCGCACATTTCTTGAATTCCCCACACATATCCCCATCCCGTATGCATCTCTCTGTGTATTTCATTATTATTATTTAAAAAAAAAAAAATCTTTTTGATTTTTCTGAACCCAGGTCTCATCATTCAGATGTGAGTTATTTAAATGCCAATCTCTGGTGCTACATGCTGGTATTGTATTTTTCAGTACCCTAGTACGTGATGAGAAATTCCAAAATGTCTAGTTTCCACTTTTATCATATTAGACATAAATCCTGTTATGAAAAAAAATCAATGTGAGAAAATGAATCATGTGCCATTGAGTAGAAAGTGTGACAAGCTCACCAGCCATCAACTAATGTATTGATTGATGTTTTAAGTTTTTCCTACATATTCTTTTTAAAACACCTAGAGAAACCGTGTTTGTATGCATTTGTTCATCAGTGCTTTGAAGTACTGCATATATTCTGCAATTGTTCGCATTTTTCAGGGATTTAACCAGAGTGTTTGAACATCCTAAAAATATCTTTTATATCATTTCATTAAGTTTCTTCTGAGACCAAACAGTGGACTTTTTGTCCTTTGAGGAAGCTAACTGTCATCATTACCTTTACTGTACTTAGTGTAATAAACGGCTCACTAGTGCCAGCCTTACTCTCTTACTGCTATACATTACACAGCTGAAAACCTGTCTCGAGCACATTAAGCTTTCACTCTGGGATTGCCTGCACAATGTCATCCATTTTTCCAGTATTTGGACTACCCCTGCCAGGGTAGTTTCTAGGCTAAATTGGACCCAGGGCAAGGGTGTAAACATTGGTTAAGTTAGCCAGCTTTAGGTGCCCCCAGTATAGATAGCTAGCTATAGGTGCTCCTTATTAGCAGAAAGTGGAGCGTTTATAAGCGGCTATGCAGGTGAAGGAGACCAGTGGCGATTGGAGTGGGCAGGGAGGGGAGTTTCTAATATGAGGCTTCCCGCTGCACTTAGGCTGGTTTCACAGTGGGACGTTACAGGCGCACGTTACAGCAGCCTGTAACGCACCCCACTGTACAGCAATGAAAAATCAATGGGCTGTTCACAGTGCCCACGTTGCGTTACTTAGTAACGCTGCGCCATAAGACAACGTACTGCATGCAGTACTTTATAAGCGGCAGAGCCGCATTAGACTGCTTGCACATGCTCAGTAATGTTGGGGAGGAGCGGAGAGCGGCCAGGCACATGGCTAATTAATATTCACTGCACTCAGTGACGGGCAGTGTTTACTTCCTGGAGCGGCCGCTCTGTGTGGCGATTGGCCGGGCGGGAACACGTGATGCCACATGCGTCCAAGAGTACGCATCACGGTTGCCAGAGTGAGCTGCACAATGCGGCTCACTCTGACGTCCACATCAGAGAGCACCAGGCGTTGCGTTAGGGGCACGTTATGCGACCATAACGTCCCCTAAAACGCAACGTCCTACTGTGAAACCAGTCTTACTCTGCAAAGAGCGGGGAGCACAGAGGGAGAAGTCGGGCTCCCACAAACATAATTATATGGTTTGTAGTTGTAGCACTTTATTCATCTTTTTATTTTTTTATTTTTAGTGGATTTTCCCTTTCACTTTTTTTTTTTCTTCCAGGCAACTCTTCTAAGACGAGCTACTCCTCACCCTGGTGAGCTGAAGACAATGAAAAAGACTGTGGAGAACTTGCGCACTACCATGAATGCTGCTAAGGCACTGGACTCTAACAAAAACGAGGTTAATAAATCCCTTGACAGATTGACCACGTCTGTGTAGAACTCCTCCTCCATTTTACCACCCGTGTCTTCCCTGACTGTTGAAATGTCTCCCTGCTTCCAGGACCAGCCTCTTGTTTTTACCAGAACATTATTCATCATCACTTTTTTACTACTGCTATTGAGATGCTGCAACCTGCACAGGAAGTGCCTTATTTCCACTAGTTGTGCATATCAGTGACCTCCTAATTTAAAGCTGTAATTTTATGTTTTACCAATCTTGTTTCTAATGACTGTCAACACTACTGTATAATTTTGTTTCTATTTTAAATGTGGAAATATATTTTTATTTTTTACACTTTGGGTATATTTTAGAACTCTATTTGGACCTAGTGGGTTAAGTTTTCTGTGCAAATTATATTTTTGTGTTTTTTTTTTTACTTTTATCTTTGGCAGCTTCACCTATATATATAAACAATTAAATGTATGACAGGATTCAGAAATGGTTTAATTGTTGAAAGAAAATCGAAAGCGGTACATATAGTAATTTTAAAATATTTTTAATCTAAAAATAATTCTGTATATTGTGCCACTAAGTTATGTCTTAGAATAGTAGTGGGTTTTCCAGAACAGAATATTTTTTTATTTTTTAGCCTCTAAAGCTGAACTCCATGTAAATATAAAACAAAGAAAAAAAATCACAATTTAATCCAGTTTTGTATTCAATAAAGAATGATTAAATTGATTTTTAAATATAACTGGTAAATGACCTGATTGTGTCTTCATATCTGCCACCTGTAATCACCTGCACAGCACTGTTTATGCTTGGACAGGGAAGAGCCATTACTGTAAGCTATTCAGGTTTTGTTGCAGAGCATGGTGGTGTCAGTGTAAATCTTGGAATATACTATGAGATGTCTGGCCAACCTTGCAAATGATCAGTGTTTTTTAGTGGTAAACATCGATCGAAGAATACTGATCATTTTATGACTTGGCAGCATTTAATATTGATCAAATTTTTGCAGAAAGAAAATCTACAGCAATCTGACTGAATTGGAACACTATTAGCTTTGTGATGCTTAATGCAGTATAAAGCAGGGTTGTGGAGTCTGAGAAATTTTCGGTACTTGGAGTCAGGGCTGGCCTTAGGTTTCACAGCGCCCTGAGCGAAACCTGATTTTTGTGCCCCCCTTTCATCCTCTTCCCAGTTGCGCGCACACACACACACACACACTTCAATTTTTACTCCTGAGATATCTCCTAGGACAGTGGTTCCCAACCTTTTTGACGTTGTGACACATCACGCCAAATGCTCAGATCTCCGTGACACGTCACATATATATAATAGAAAAAATACTATCAATAACTACAGATAGATGGAAAGAGTGCATTATCCTGAATACACTTAAAAATGAAGGCTAGAACTTTCAGGATTATTAATAAAAACAATCAGTGGGACTGTTGCGCCCCCCCCCCCCCCCATTTAGAATGATAGCACAGCACCAGCAACGTGCACCACGCGTTATAGCCGCAGTACGCCCCCCCCCCCCCCCAAAAAAAAAACCCTCAGACTCAGTATAGGTAGTTAGCCAGGTATAGGTTCCCCCAGTATAGGATATCACGTGTAGGTGCCCTCAATATAGGTTGCCAAACATAGGTGCCCCCAATATAGGAAGTAAGTTGAAGGTCTCCACCCCCCCACACCCATAGGTAGCCAGGCGTATGTGCCTCCAGTATAGGTAGCCAGGTTTTGGTGCCCTCAGTAAAGGTAGCCAGCTATATGTGCCCCCAGTATAGGCAAACAGCTATAGGAGCCCCCTTGGAAGCCGGCACCCTGAGCGACCGCTCCAGTCGCTCAGGTCAAAGGCCGGCTATGCTTGGAGTTGGTGGTTTCATAAACTGAGGAGTTGGGAGTTGGATGATTTTTGTACAAAATCCACAGCCCTGGTAAGAGGAGTTGAGGAGTCGGAGCCATTTTGGGTACGGGGAGTCTGAGGTTTCATAAACGGAGGAGTCAGAGTCTGAGTTGGATAATTATTGTACCGACTGCACAGCCCAGGTACAAAGTTATACAACTGATTGTGCCTCTACTGCAATGTCCCCTCACCCTGTGCTATTGATGTACTTAATGCTGATAAAAACAGGCTTCCCAGTCAATGTTTAATTGATAAAAAGAATAAGTGATCAAGAGGACCGAAGTTCTTAAAGGGAACCTGAGGTGAGAGGGATATGGAGGCTAGCATAATAATTTTATTTAAAACAATACCAGTTGCCTAGCTGTCTTTCTGATCCTATGCCTTTCTCCAGTCCTTTTTGCCATACACCCTAAACAACCATGCAGATCAAGTGTTCTTAATCAAGTCTTAGGGCTCGTTTCCACTGTTGCGGTGCGGAATCGCCTGGATTCCACCGCGGATGAAAACGCATGTGGATGCGTTTCCGCATGCGGATTTCGCATGCGATTTCGCATGGCAAGGAACCAGGCGAATTTAACCATGTCACTGCGTGTGTAAAGCTCCATAGCTTTACATGCGAAATCGCGGGGAAGTTTCGCATGACAATGCCGCATGCGATTTCCCTATTAAAAGCATTGCGGGCGATTTGCCCGCATTCCTGCCGCACGCGAAATCTGACGGCTCTGCCGTGCAGATTTCCCCCGCACGCCAAAACGCACCCGCACGACGCACAAGTGGGAACAATCCCATCCACTTGTATTGCTTATGCGAATCCACATGCGGTGCCTGCATGCGGATTCGCTATAGTGGAAACGAGCCCTTACTGGATTAGCCATATGCTTGTTTCAGGTGTGTGATACAGACACTATGCAGCCAAAAACGCTGCGCAAGGGGCTTTTTCAAATTTTTTAATTGCTGCTCTCAATGGGTTCTTGGCCTTAAAGAGACTCTATAACAAAAAGGTCATCCTTTTTTCTACTATCCTACAAGTTCCTAAACCTATTCTAATGTGCTCTGGCTTACTGCAGCCCTTTCTACTATCACCGTCTCTGTAATAAATCAACTTCTCTTTCCCCTGTCGTATTTGTCGCCCTGTGTCTGGAAGGCTGTCAACTCTTCAGTGTTGTTGATCTGTTATGCACGCCCCCTCCACGCCCCTCTATGCACACTCCCGTGTGTGTTATTTACATTAGGCAGCCGCGCTGCTCTCTTGTCAGTGAGGGAAGAGAGCTGCCTTTTACAAGCTGGATAAATTATCCAGGTGTTAGGCTGTGAAAGGAGCTGGGCTGTCGCATACTGAGGAATTACAGACACTTGCAGAGCTGTCTGCAGGAAGAAACAATCAGCCTGTCACTCTTCAGTGGATGATAGTTGCAGGGGGAAGGTAAACACACAAATGATATCTTCAGATTCAAAAGTAAGGCTGTATACAGCCTGCTTGTGTATGGATGTATTTTCTATGTGTGGACATACTATACATCAACCTACTTCCTGTTTTGGTGGCCATTTTGTTTGTTTATAAAACTGTTTTTAACCACTTTTAATGTGGCGAGGAGCGGCGAAATTGTGACCGAGGGGAATAGGAGATGTCCCCTAACGCACTGGTATGTTTACTTTTGTGCGATTTTTAACAATACAGATTCTCTTTAAAGAAAATTAATATGGCAGCCTCCATATCACTCGCCTCAGGTTCACTTTCATAGATATTTTAGCAAATTTGATGTCTAATATATTTTTAGAAAAACATACAGTGTATGGATAGCTTTAGGGCAATGGCATATGAGACTTTGTGGCTGTACATGTCAGAACTACAGTCTCTTTTAGTGGTTTGTTGCAAAATGGTTTGTTGCTTCTACCAGTAATGACAGATACAGTCGTTTTGGAATGTTGCTACTCCAGAGACGTGTCATACAGACATTTCCTGTGCACTTACATAAGATGATCTTAAGTGAACACCAAAATGACAACTCACCAGTAAGCTGCAGATCTCCAGAATGTGGCTAGCAGGCTTAGGAAGGTCTGAGCCCACCAAGCTGGTGCATATGCAAATCTGTGCTTTTATAAATCACAGAACAGTATTAAAGCAAACTTATGAGATTTGCTAAGCCCACATTTTGATACTTCTGTCGGGCAAGGGAAGCGTCTGGATCTTCATGCTTTTGTGCAGACGGCTTGCACGTGTGCAGTAGCATGGACCAAATCAGGCTGGGCTATTTCAGCCAATGCCTTTCAATACCCATGCTACTGTGCATGTGCGAGCCGTGGAACAATGCTTTTCCAGATAAGAGAGCACTGGTGCGACCCAGTAGAGGAGAATTGGGGAGGTATCCAGAGGATCCAGAAGCTTTCCTATGCCAAGGTGAGTACCTATTTGGGGCTCTCTTTTCACTCACAGGTTTCCTATAAGCAAACAAGACATTTCTTATATACTGTATATTAAGTGTGTGTAACTACATGTCTGGAGTTTCTTTTTTAATAATCTAGTTAAAGCGGATCCAAGATTAAAAACTAGCTATAACAAGTAACTTGTCTATATATCTTATCTAAAGTTTAGATGGTTTACACAGCAAATCTAACTGCTAACAGCTTTAATAGAATATGATTATTTCTTCTTGTGATACAATGATAGCAGCATTTTGTTTGTAAACATTACACACAGCACTCAGCCTCCTCCTCCCCTCTGCCTCTGAAATCTCTGGCTAGTAATACCTCCCCTTCCTCCTGTCCAGACTGAGCTCCCATGAGCCCTTGCTACTGCCAAGGCTCTCTGAAAAACTGTGGGCAAGGCTTGTTTCGTTTATAGGGAATATAGAGTATTAAAACAAAAACAAAAAAAGTATTTGGCTTGAGGAATGCCCTATAAACAATATGAAAGGAACACCATTATGCAATGAGTAAAAGTTTATCTCGGATCCACTTTAAGGAACAACTCCACCCATCTGTGATAGCATTTTCAAGAACTCTGGTGTGTTACACGATGCACGTCTTTGTCGTACTGCCTGGCTCTTATCATTTCAAAAAACTTTGTATGAGAGGACAGCTTCATAACAGGTTAGGGGACAGGTTACTGGCAACCGCACGCATACTTATCCACGTCCCCTGCGCCATTGCATCATCTGACGAAGGCGTGGAACGACGAAACGCGTCATGACGCAATAGGCGCAGGGCAGCTGCCGACACCATTCCGTGATCCATACCCCGCCAGCGCTATCGAATCCCAGGATTTCCCTCACTATTGGCCACAGTGTGGAAGCGATCTGAGCGGTGAATGTAACAGCAGGACGCGGTGATGTACACTATCTAGTGTGATGAGCTTTTGTTTTATCTTGTACATTGTGAGTTTTATTCTACCTTGCATAAGAAGCATAATTAAAAAGTTAATGCACCAGAGAGCGCTCCTCTTTTTTTTCCCCTTTTTCTGTTTTCTGCCAGTGAATTTACTACAGTCCCAGAGTAATACAGGAGCAGCACTCATTGGTGACTTAACGTGGTCCTTGTGGAAACTCTGAGCACAGTGGAGTTGTTTTTTTGTTATGTGGCAATGGTGGGGTACATTTTTTTTTTTTTTTTAACCTCCCTGGAGGTGCATTTCTGTCTGGAATTATGAGTCAAAAGTGGTACATTTTTTTTCAAGATTTTTAGGCCTCCAATTCTTAAGTCCTAATTCACCAAAATATGTCATTATAAAAGCCCCGTAGACATTCTGCTTATACATAAGACTACAACACAAATTTGTTAAATTATATACTTAATGAAAAAATTGTGAAACTACAAATAAGGCAGGCAGAGGGTAGTCAAAATCCAGGCAGATGTCAGTGCAGGCTCAGCTCAGGCTGGCCCAAAACGCTGTGTTTACCTGGGTCCCGCGTGCTATCGGTGCTGCCAGCGGAACCCAGGCTTCTCCCCCCAGCCACCGGGATCCCCTTTACCTGCATTCTCTTTCCAGGGTTCCCCGGCGGCCCCGGAAAGCCCTTGGGGAAAGCCTTCTTCCGGCTTGCAACACGTCCAATAGCGCCCGACGCGTACAAGACGTTTGGAACGCAAAGAGGATGGCAGACTTATGGATAAGTAACCCCCTCTCTCCCAGCCGCACACCTGAGGCCTCATTTTAATCATGGGAGTAGCTCACTACTTGTGAGCTCATCAATACTCCTGTGCAGTGTGGCCGTGCTCTTGTTCGTGAAGAAGAGTGTTCCAGTGATGAGCGGTGGGCTGCAGGAGGATAAGAGTAGCCTCAGGATCATTCAGAGGCTTCCTTATACTGACTAAAGGGCTCATTCACACTAGTCAGTGAGTTAAAATGCATGAACAAATACTTGTGAATGGGTTTGTGAGTTGCTGTGCATATCCATGAGTTTTAAAGGGGAACTGAAGAGAGCGGTATATGGAGGCTGTCATGTTTATTTCCTTTTAGACAATACCAGTTGCCTGGCAGCCCTGCTGATCTTCTGCCTCTAATACTATTAGACATAGCCCCTGAACAAGCATGCAGCAGATCAGGTGTTTCAGTGGTTCAGACTTATAAGTCTGATCTGACAAGACTAGCTGCATGCTTGTTTCTGGTTTTAATCAGATACTACTGCAGAGAAATAGACCAGCAAGGCTGCCAGGCAACTGGTATTGATTAAAAGGAAATAAACATGACAGCCTCCATATACCTCTCTCTTCAGTTCCCCTTTAACTCACGGTGAGTTGAAATGCACTGCACAGCACACTGTTGTAGTGTGAATGATAAAATGCAAGTCTATGGACTATCATGTTCCCTTGTAAGATGCACACTGTGCTGTGAGCTAAAATTCCCTGCAACTCACTCAGTGTGAATGAGCCCTTAGGCTTTGTTCACATCTAAAATCCAAATCGCTGACAGCCGCACTTTGCGATTTCGAGAGTGATTTTTTTTTTCTTCCCCTCCCGGCGCTTACCTGCGCGCTACGATTGTGTACATCGCTTTTTTCAAAGCGCTTGTGCAGAGCGATTTCTTTTTTCACTTCGTGATGCAAGTCAGGAAGTGAACTCTGACCCAGGAAAGAATAAATACAATGTATTTATTCTTAAAAGCGTGAATACAATCGCCGCAAAAGCTATTTTGTAAGCGTTTTGCGTTTTTCCTATACCTTCCATTGTAGCAAAATCGCCCAAAAATAGTGCAGGCAGTGCTTTGGTCAGCGGAAAGCTGATGGAACGCGCAGATATGAACAGTCCCATAAGGATTCATTGCACAATTGCTTTTAATGTAATTTTCAAAATCGTCGGTGCTTAAAAACGCTACTGTCCCCCTTCTTACCAGTGTAGCTTAACTGGGGGTGAAGCTGTTACTCTTTATAAATGATGGGGGTGAAGCTGTTACTCTTTATAAGTGACCCATACGATTATGTGTGGAGGTCCCCTTTATATTTTGTTGCTGCTGGCCTCTATGTTGTGGGTTCTAATGTGGGCCCTCTGGGTTCCGGCTGCTATGATGATATATAGAAAATTATGTGGGTCTATGACGGCTGACCAATTTGGGGATAGAAAGTACCTGTGATATTTGTAAGAACAAGAGTATGTAAGTAGGCGTGCATGAGTGATTGGGAGCGATCTGGTTAAATCCTATATAGATCTTTTCCCTTTGCTAAAAATGTGCATTATTTGGCCGCTTCATACATTAAGCAGGTCTGTAAAAACATCTGTTGAACTGGCAAGGGAAAAACACACAGCGCTTTGATCTTATGCTGCTGCACTATGTGATGGGGAACTGACTGACCAATTGCCGAAAAGCAGAGGCGGAGATACGCAAATGCGGCAGGAGAGGATGGCTTTTAAAAGTAACGTGACGGCGCTGCCCATGTGACCGTCTGAGGAAGCCCGTGGGGCGGGCGATACTAGTTACGGGGACGAGCTGGAGTGACGTCACATGCTGCACGTGTTATGGCGTATGGATCCAAAGATACGTGAATTGCTGCTGGCGCTGTATGGGGTTGAGAGGAGGCAGAGGCGAGCAATAGCCGGAGGGGGGCCTGAAGAGTGACAAGGAACGACTGATAAACATGAGGAGGTGGTGAGAGCCCGCAGGGCACTGCAGCATAGTATATGCATATAAGAGAAGTGGCAAACACTGAGATGATTGGGCTGAGCCCTCTAAGTGTCACTGGCTCAACTAACGCTTGAATGCTGGCTTTGAACAAGTTGTTATAATTGCTAACTGGGATCCCCCCGCTGCATGGACTAACACTATTGCATGCTAACCCTTACTCCCCCTGGATCTCTATATATGATGTTATACGGCAATACAGCGCAGCAATTGATATTGTTTACACATACAGGATCTTCTCAAAAAATTTGCATATTGTGATAAAGTTCATTATTTTCTGTAATGTACTGATAAACATTAGACTTTCATATATTTTAGATTCAAATACACACAACTGAAGTAGTTCAAGCCTTTTATTGTTTTAATATTGATGATTTTGGCATACAGCTCATGAAAACCCGAATTTCCTATCTCAAAAAATTAGCATATTTCATCTGACCAATAAAAGAAAAGTGTTTTTAAAACAAAGTCAACCTTCAAATAATTATGTTCAGTTATGCACTCAATACTTGGTCGGGAATCCTTTTGCAGAAATGACTGCTTCAATGCAGCGTGGCATGGAGGCAATCAGCCTGTGGCACTGCTCAGGTGTTATGGAGGCCCAGGATGCTTCGATAGCGGCCTTAAGCTCATCCAGAGTGTTGTGTCTTGCGTCTCTCAACTTTCTCTACACAATATCCCACAGATTCTCTATGGGGTTCAGGTCAGGAGAGTTGGCAGGCCAATTGAGCACAGTAATACCATGGTCAGTAAACCATTTACCAGTGGTTTTGGCACTGTGAGCAGGTGCCAGGTCGTGCTGAAAAATGAAATCTTCATCTCCATAAAGCTTTTCAGCAGATGGAAGCATGAACCCACTTTTGAACCAGAAACAGCGGCAGAAGCGCCTGACCTGGGCTACAGAGAAGCAGCACTGGACTGCTGCTCAGTGGTCCAAAGTACTTTTTTCGGATAAAAACAACTTTTACATGTCATTCGGAAATCAAGGTGCCAGAGTCTGTAGGAAGACTGGGGAGAGGGAAATGCCAAAATGCCTGAAGTCCAGTGTCAAGTACCCACAGTCAGTGATGGTCTGGGGTGCCATGTCAGCTGCTGGTGTTGGTCCACTGTGTTTTATCAAGGGCAGAGTCAATGCAGCTAGCTATCAGGAGATTTTGGAGCACTTCATGCTTCCATCTGCTGAAAAGCTTTATGGAGATGATTTCATTTTTCAGCACAACCTGGCACCTGCTCACAGTGCCAAAACCATTGGTAAATGGTTTACTGATTATGGTATTACTGTGCTCAATTGGCCTGCCAACTCTCCTGACCTGAACCCCATTGAGAATCTGTGGGATATTGTGAAGAGAAAGTTGAGAGACGCAAGACCCAACACTCTGGATGAGCTTAAGGCCGCTATCGAAGCATCCTGGGCCTCCATAACACCTGAGCAGTGCCACAGGCTGATTGCCTCCATTCCACGCCGCATTGAAGCAGTCATTTCTGCAAAAGGATTCCCGACCAAGTATTGAGTGCATAACTGAACATAATTATTTGAAGGTTGACTTTTTTTGTTTTAAAAACACTTTTCTTTTATTGGTCGAATGAAATATGCTAATTTTTTGAGATAGGAAATTTGGGTTTTCATAAGCTGTATGCCAAAATCATCAATATTAAAACAATAAAAGGCTTGAATTACTTCAGTTGTGTGTATTTGAATCTAAAATATATGAAAGTCTAATGTTTATCAGTACATTACAGAAAATAATGAACTTTATAACAATATGCTAATTTTTTGAGAAGATCCTGTATATGTGAAGATTGCATCTGGAAGTGTACTGGGACTCTTTACTAGAACTCAAGCGTATTGATAGACACTACCTGGATCTAAGGCCATAAACACACACCATAGAGAGACACTATTAACTGGAAACTCCCGGGAGTATAGCTCTGCGATTGAATGGTGTTGTATGATTGTGCAGTGTGATTGACACGGCCGGCTGTGTATGCTAGGTTGGTATACTCTTTGGCTCGTTTTTATGGGGGGTTTTGTAAGCAGACATCAATAAATTTTGAAGTGTTAATTGAGACTTGGTGAGACAATTTTTTGCTGACGACAACCATTATCACTTTATAGGCTCCTCCATAATTTTGGAGTGGACACTACTTTATATTGGTGAGCGCTGGATACTGATAGAATTGCTAAAAACGCCCTAGGTGTGAACAAGCCCGTAGTATCTAACTTTTTCCCCCTCACAGTTTTACTTTAAAGAGAAACAAACAAACAAAAAAACCTTCAAGTAGGTGAGTGCTGGCACAGGCACCTATAATGCACCATGAAGAAAATGTTCTACAAGTGGAAGGGGAACTTCAGCCTAAACAAATGTACTGTCATTAAGTTACATTAGTTATGTTAATTAAAATAGATAGGTAATGTTATCTCTTAAAAGAACAGGGAAATGTTTGTGATTTCATGGGGCAGCCATCTTTTTGGTGGAAAGGAGGTGACAGAGAGCATAAGACTCAGTTCCAACTGTCCTGTCTCCTGATCACCACTCCCAGCTGTGCGCACTACAGTAGGCTTCAAAACGCAAATAAATTAAAAAAAAAAAAACATTTGCGCCAAAACAGCAGAAGGAGAA
Source organism: Hyperolius riggenbachi (assembly GCF_040937935.1). Lineage (NCBI taxonomy): Eukaryota > Metazoa > Chordata > Amphibia > Anura > Hyperoliidae > Hyperolius > Hyperolius riggenbachi. Next base: position 223,255,034 of record NC_090649.1, read on the forward strand.
CAAAATCAGAAATCCCATCATGCTTTGCATGGCATCAGGGTAAAAATGCCCAGGCAGATTTCTTCTGTGCAGCTAAAAATGAGGCTTGTGTAAGAAAAACAAAGTCCTGATGCCATGAAACTGTTAAAGAAACACCAAGTCTTTCCAGTGCTGCTGAGTAGACTTTTAGTCTGGAGGTTCACTTGAATATGTACGTAACAATGTTCAGTTTCTATTTTGTCTTATCAAGATTTATGTTTTTATGGCAGCAATACTGCCTCTGTTCACTTCAGTATCTCCCCTGGATGTTTACGAATTACTAGCAGCTTTACTGGTGTGCAGCCTGTTGCTTCTTTATGATTTCACCATCATGTTATGTAGTTCTGCACACCTCTGTTGTAGGGATGAGTGACAAGTGAATTTGTTTCCGTATGAGCGTGAGGAGGGCTGTGATTCGACATGGGGCTGGTGCACACCAAGAGTGCTTTTGAGTGATTTTCAGATTGCCAGTGCTTTGAAAAGTGCTGGGCTACTGCAGCCCTATGAGGGTGTTCTCACAGCAGCATTGTGATTTTATACACACACACACACCGACACACACACACATACCCACACACACACATACCCACACACACACCGATCCCAGCTCAAAATTTTATCTGGAGTAGATCAGACATGCTATAAAATATTGATTGAAATACTGGCTATCAATCTGTGTGTATGTCCTTCAATTAATCTTCAATCTATAACCATTCAGAAATCGAATGAAAAAAAAATAGCAAATGTGTGTATGCTAGTTTTCTTCTATAGCCGATTAATGACAGATCTTAACCACTTAAGGACCGCCCCCAGCCGATTGTCGGCGGCAAAGACCGGGCCCAAACGACTGCAATACGCCCATCGGCGGGGGCGGCTGCGGGCGTGGTTATGCGGCGATCGCGTCATTCGTGACGCGATCAGCCGCCGGCGACTGATATTTCTCCCACCCAGCATCTGTATGTGTAAAAATACACCACAAAACACATTATACTACTTCTCCTGAGTACGGCGGTACCACATGTGTGGCACTTTTTTGCACCCTAAGTGCGCTAAGGGGCCCAAAGTCCAATGAGTACCTTTAGGATTTCATTTTGCGACATTTGGTTTCAAGACTACTCCTCACGGTTTAGGGCCCCTAAAATGCCAGGGCAGTATAGGAACCCCACAAATGACCCCATTTTAGAAAGAAGACACCCAAAGGTATTCCGTTAGGAGTATGGTGAGTTCATAGAAGATTTTTTTTTTTTGTCACAAGTTAGCGGAAAATGACACTTTGTGAAAAAAACTATTAAAATCAATTTCCGCTAACTTGTGACAAAAAAAAAAAAAAATCTTCTATGAACTCACCATACTCCTAACAGAATACCTTGGGGTGTCTTCTTTTTAAAATGGGGTCATTTGTGGGGTTCCTATACTGCCCTGGCATTTTAGGGGCCCTAAACCGTGAGGAGTAGTCTTGAAACCAAATGTCGCAAAATGAGCTGTGAAATCCTAAAGGTACTCATTGGACTTTGGGCCCCTTAGCGCAGTTAGGGTGCAAAAAAGTGCCACACGTGGTATCGCCGTACTCAGGAGAAGTAGTACAATGTGTTTTGGGGTGTATTTTTACACATACCCATGCGGAGTGGGAGAAATATCTCTGTAAATAGACAATTGTGTATAAAAAAAAAAATCTAAAAATTGTCATTTACGGAGATATTTCTCCCACTCAGCATCGGTATGTGTAAAAATACACCCCAAAACACATTATACTACTTCTCCTGAGTACGGCAATACCACATGTGTGGTATTGGGGCCCAAAGTCCATTGAGCATCTTTAGGCTTTACAGGGGTGCTTACAATTAGGCACCCCCAAAATGCCAGGACAGTGAACACACCCCACAAATGACCCCATTTTGGAAAGTAGACACTTCAAGTTATTCAGGGAGGAGCATAGTGAGTCCGTGGCAGATTTCATTTTTTTTTTTTTTTTTTTTTTTTTTTTTTGCTAGTTAGAAGAAATGGAAACCTTTTTTTTTTTTGTCTCAAAGTGTCATTTTCCGCTAACTTGTGACAAAAAATAAAATCTTCTATGAACTCACCATGCCTCTCAGTGAATACTTTGGGATGTCTTCTTTCCAAAATGGGGTCATTTGGGGGGCATTTATACTATCCTGGAATTTTAGCACCTCATGAAACATGACAGGTGGGCAGAAAAGTCGGAAATGCTTCAAAATGGGAAAATTCACTTTTGGCACCATAGTTTGTAAATGCTATAACTTTTACCCAATCCAATAAATATACATTGAATGTTTTTTTTATCAAAGACATGTAGCACAATAACTTTCACGCTCAAATGTATAGGAAATTTTACTTTATTTGAAAAATGTCAGCACAGAAAGTGAAAAAACATTTTTTACAAAATTCATGTATTTTTTGATGAATATAATAAAAACTAAAACTCGCAGCAGCAATCAAATAGCACCAAAAGATAGCTGTATTAGTGAGAAGAAAAGAAGGTAAAATTCATTTAGGTGGTAGGTTGTATGACCGAGTAATAAACCGTGAAAGCTGCAGTGGTCTGAATGGAAAAAAAGGCTCTGGTCCTTAAAGCTGATCAGAGATGAAAAACTAACTATAACAAGTAACTTGTCTATATATCTTATCTAAAGTTTAGATGGTTTACACAGCAAATATAGCTACAAACAGTTTTAATAGAATATGATTATTTATTCCTGTGATACAATGACAGCAGCCATGTTTGTAAGCATTATACAGAGGCAGGCTTATCTGTATCTTGAGCCATTAGCCTAATCCCCTCTCACCCTCCCTCCTCCCCTCTGCCTCTGAAATCAATGGCTAGTAACACCTCCCCCTCCTCCTGCCCAGACTGAGCTCCCATGAGCCCTTGCTACTGCCAAGGCTCTCTGAAAATCCGTGGGTGTGGCTTTTTTTAGTTTATAGGGAATCAGAGTATTAAAACAAAAAAGTATTTGGCTTGAGGAATGCCCTATAAACAAGAGGAAAGGAACACAATTATGCAATGTGTAAGAGTTCACCTCAGATCCACTTTAAGGGGCAAAAAGACTGTGGTCCTCAAGTGGTTAATCTCAATCTCATCACTTGCTCGAATCTGAAGTGAAAATTGCATAGTGTGTGCTCGCCATTAAAGGACATGCTCTGTGGAATCAAGTGTTACATCATGTTTGTATGGGATTCTTGTTCATGTAATATCAATGGCTTCTGTTCCCAACTAAGAGGTGTAAACATTTGCATTAATCTCTGTCAAAGAACTAAAAAATGTTGCCTTAAAGGACAACTAAAGAGAGGTATATGGAGGCTGCCATGTTTATTTCCTTTTAAGCAATACCAGTTGCCTGGCAGCCCTGCTGATCCTCTGCCTCTAATACTATTAGCCATAGCCCCTGAACAAGCATGCAGCAGATCAGGTGTTTCTGACAAGACTAGCTGCATGCTTGTTTCTGGTGTTACTCAGATGCTACTGCAGAGAAATAGACCAGCAGGGCTGCCAGGCAACTGGTATTGATTAAAATGAAATAAATATGGCAGCCTCCATGTACCTCTTACTTCAGTTCCCCTTTAAAGAGAATCCAAGGAGGGTTAGCAAAAAAAAAAAATATGCTGTCTGGTCCATGGGGGTTGCTGGACCAGGCAACGCTAATTACCTCCTCTCCCCGCTGCTCCTAGCTGCAGCCATCCTTCATGTTTATTGCTGTGACCTATTGAGTCACAACACTGCAGATCAAAGCATCTGTGTTCTTGTGGGAGAGCACAGTGCTGATTGACGTGGAGAGGAGGGGAGCAGCAGGGGCGTTGCCAGGATCCTAAGAGATCCGGGGCACTTTTGGACACTCCAGCAGGAAAATGGGTGTGGCCATGCACCAGGATGTGAGCGTGGTCATGGGTGGCGCCACATTTACATGAACTTAACAGCAGTCTAAGTAGGATTGTCAAGCAAAATGTTTGATGAAGCACCCTCTTTATTAATATAAGAAAAAATGAAAAAAAAAATAACCATAACTAGGCAGAGCTACCTTGCTTCTGCGCTGCCTAGTCTGACTTTCTGCTGGGTGAGCTGGCCTGCTGCCAGGTTATCTGGCAGTTCCCCATAGCATTCCCTAACCTTCTAGTGGACCACAACTACCAGCATGCCCCCATAGAAGAACCACAGCTCCCTGCATGCCCCAATAAAGGCATTACAGCATCCAGCATGGCACCACATTACCCAGCATGCCCACCATTGAGGCATTACAGCTGCCTCTGCCTGGGGGACATCTGGGTCACCCCAGAATAGATCTGGGGGCATATGCCACTAATCTTTGGGGCTAGCAACACCCCTGGGGAGCAGACAGCTAAGAACCTATTACAGCCTGTTAGAAGGCTCTGATAGGCAGGGAAGGGGTGTTTTTGCGGGCGTTCCTTAGCCTGCAGTGGCATGCCCCTTCCCCGTTAGTTTGTCAACATCCTGAATCTCGGGATGTCGGCAGATTGCGGGGGTCAGTGGGCATAGAGAGCGGCGATCAGGGCACACAGAGGCAGGGGAGGACTGGCCAGGGGGGAAGGGGTGCAATTTCCCCCCAGGCTGCCTCTCATTTAATGATTTAGGGCTGGTACAGTTCCTGGTACATGTTTTTGTATAAGGCAATGTGAACCACTAGGCTGGCCGAGGGAAATCAATGCTTAATTAGAGAGTAATTAGAGGGTGGGCAAGTTGGTTAATATAAACAGCATGATGCAGAGCAGAGGCTTGCCTGCAGGGTCCGTGGTAAATTTCTGTCTGATTTCGGGTGGAAATTGGTTGAAAGTATCGATCTGAGATGCTGGGAAATCTCGGGTTGATGTGGTCAATGCAGTGCGATAATCACAAACAATGAATGCGACGGAAACCCTGGCCGTTGTAACTCAAAATGTTTTATCTGCCCCCCCCCCCCCCCCCCCCCCCATTGCCAGTGCATTATACTTTATCTGTCACGCTGTCCCTCATGTGTCCTTGCTGTATTTCCCATGTGACTTTTGGCATATAGCACGTGGGTGATGTAATTTGGGCCCGGGCTGCTGTGAAAATAGGCCTCTAGTTTGTGTTTTCCCTCCAGGCCAAAAGGTCCCAGTCCTCCCCTGCACAGAGGCATGTCCTGCAGATGGGAACATGCCGCTGTGTCCCTTTGTTTAGATGTAAATAACCAACCTCGGGTTCTCTTAAGGTTTACTTGTATATAGAAGTAGGGGTATATACATATTTCAACTTCGTGTGCTTTGCTACCCTTTTAATATATTCATTTATATTTTATTTCACACACCAACACATTTCTGGGAACTGGTTCTGTAATTCTGTTTACATTATGAATTGATATAGTGTCACTTAGGCCTTGTTCACATCAGGGACGTTTCTGTGCGCTTTTCACAACGCACTGCCCTGTGCGTTCAGCCAGGTATTGATTTTCCCATGTAACTAAATGTAGCTGGTGTACATCTATGTGCTGCGCTGAGCAGCGTTACAAAAACGTAGGGTTGCATGCATTTCTGTGTGTTGAGCTGTAAAGCGCACATCAATGCAAGTGAATGGGTGCCGTTTTTCAGCGCGAAGAAGTGCATGCGGTTTTTACCCCTAATTGGAGAGAAAAAAATACATTTACATATAAAAACAGTATTATTGACTGCTACTGCTACAATAAGCAAAACGTGCTTTAAAGAAGCGCAACGCACACTAAAGCACGCACAAGCGCATGCGTTTTTACCACACACTTTCACACGTTTTTCAGTGCAGCAGATGTGAACAAGGCCTTACTGAAAGATTGGTTTATAAAGTGGGTTATATTGTGGACCTCATTCATGTTTTGCAATACCTTATAAATAACACACTACCTCAGGTGTCCATAAAGTGTTCTATATTAACCACTTCACAACTGAGGGGTTTTACCCCTGAAACACCAGAGCAATTTTCACCTTTCAGCGCTCCGTCCATTCATTCCTCTATAACTTTATTATTACTTATCGCAATGAAATGAACTATATCTTGTTTTTTTCGCCACCAATTAGGCTGTCTTTAGGCGGGACATTATGCCAATAATCATTTTATTCTAAATGTGTTTTAATGGGAAAATAGGAAAAAAATGTGGGAATTTTTTTTTCAGTCTTTGGCCATTATAGTTTTTAAATAATGCATGCTACTGTAATTAAAATCCATGAAATGTATTTGCCCATTTGTCCCGGTTATTACAGTTTAAATTATGTCCCTATCACAATGTTTGGCGCCATTATTTTATTTGGAAATAAAGGTGCATTTTTTCAGTTTTGCGTCCATCCCTAATTACAAGCCCATAGTTTATTAAGTAACAGTGTTATACCCTCTTGACATAAATATTTAAAGAGTTCAGTATTTATGTATTTTTTAATTGTAATTTTTTTTTATTACAAAAAAAAATGGGGAGTGTGGTAGGTAATCAGTTAATTTATAGTGTAAAACAATGTATTTGTATATGAAAAATGCCTTTGGGTGTAGTTTTACTATTTGGCCACAAGATGTCCACATTACTTTTTTGTTTATGCGACCTGTAAGCGTCGGAAGGACGCTTACAGGAAGTTCAGTGAGGCTGGGAAACTTTTTTTTTTTCACAATGATCGTGCTGCTTCTCATAGAAGCAGCCGATTATTGCTGGGGGGCTTGGATCAACGAACGGGAACGTTTTTTCCCGTTCATTGATCTCCGGGCGAGCGGCCGGCGGCATGTAGGAACGAGCGGGAACACGGACAGCGGCGGTAGCTGCGGATATCTACGCCCCTGGTGGGGAATGGGTGGAAAAAGGGGTGTAGATATCCGCACCTGCGGTGGTAAAGTGGTTAATAGTAGAGGAATCTGTACACACCTAAAACCTTTCCTTTTTTTTTTTAATATAAAAATACATTTGTTGTCTTGATAAAAAAAAAATACTTAACCAAGCAGATAACTGTGTTCTTGATTTCTGTTGGACTTATAGCAATTATAACATCCCCTGCATTCAGGGACGGATCTAGGGGGGGGGGGGGGGGCAAGCGGGTATCTTGCCCCAGGCGCAGTTTATTGAATTCTTAAAAAGGCGGCAAAATGAATGGCAGTTTAGGTGCCAAAACCTGACCTTCAGGCGCCAAAACCTGACCTTGCCCTAGGCGCAACTTGGTCTTGATCCGTCCCTGCCTGCATTCATCAAATGTAGTGGCAAGCAGGCAATACCTTTTTTTTTTTTATATTTAAAGGAACTTGAGGTGTGAGACCTAAGGATGCTGCTATATTTCCTTTCAAGCCATACCAGTTGCCTGGCAGTCCTGCTGATCGTTCTGGTCAGTAAGGTCTAAGGGCTCAGCCACACTATAAGCGCTTCTCTGAGCGCTTTGTGACTGATTAGCGCTTTGAGCGCTTTGTAAAAATGACTCCCATTCACTTTCATTAAAATCATCGCAATTGCGTCCCTGAAAAATTGTGGTGATTTTTACAGCAATTTTTTTTTCCCTCGCCTGCGAGCGGAAGCGAATTTCACCTGTAATAATAAAAAAGCCCATTGAAATACATTACACACACACACACACACACACACACACACACACACACACACACACACACACACACACACACACACACACACACACACACACACACACACACACACACACACACACACACACACACACACACACACACACACACACACACACACACACACACACACACACACACACACACACACACACACACACACACACACACACACACACACACACACACACACACACACACACACACACTTTTAAATATACCCCCAGGCAGTGTTCCCCAACCCTGTCCTCAAGGCCTACCAACACTGCATGTTTTGTATAAATCCATAGAGGTAGTTAGTCAGCTCTGCTGAGACACTAATTACCTCACCTGTGATAGTGTGTGGTTTCCTGCAAAACATGTACTGCCTTGAGGATAGGTTTGGGGAACTGTGCTCTAGGGCAGGGCTTTTCAACCCTGCCCTCAAGTACCACCAACAGTGCATGTTTTGCAGAAAACCACAAACATTCACAGGTGAGGTAATAGTGTCTCAGCAGAGCTGATTAACTGCCTCTGTGGATTTCCACAAAACATACACTGTTGGTGGTACTTGAGGACAGGGTTGAAAAGCCCTGCTCTAGGGTATATGAGATTCAGTGTATGGGTAAAAAAAATTGCTTTTCTAAATAGGACATCCTGGTAACTTGGCTCCTGGAAGACACATGCTATTGGGAGAAAACGCTAGTACTTCAGCATTCTGTCATCTATGTAATAATGAAAACAGATCTATGTTCAGTGCTCTCAGTGCAATCACGATTTTAAGAGATTTAAGAACTATTTTAATGGGAGCTCAGAAGACTCTGACGGTCAGAAAAGCAATCAGAAAGTGCTTTTAGTGTGTCTACAGCCTTAATTTGCTCATCCGTTCTCAGTGTGTTTTTTTTTTCCCTCTTAGGGCCTGAGCCCACTGATGCAGTTGTGTCCACTTTTCAGTTACACATCAATGTTACAAATGCTGAAAAGCGGACACAACTGCGTCAGTGGGCTCAGGCCCTTAGAGAAAATATGAAACATTTTTGTATCCCAGAGTAGATCAATATTTGATTGTATTCTTAACCACTTCAGCCGGCCTTTAGTCGTTTTTCACCTTATGCATCCGAGCAATTTTCACGTCCCATTCATGCACCAATAACTTTATCACTACTTATCACAATGAATTGATCTATATCTAATTTTTTCCGCCACCAATTAGGATTTCTTTGGGTGGTACATTTTGCTAAGAATTATTTTTCTCTAAATGCATTTTAACAGGAATATTAAAAAAAAAGTGAAAAAAAAATATTTCTCTGTTTTCGGCCATTATAGCTTTAAAATAATACATGCTACCATAACTAAAAATCCACATATTGTATTTGCCCGTTTGTCCCGGTTATTAAACAATTTCAATTATGTCCCTATCACAATGTATGACGCCAATATTTTATTTGAAAATAAAAGGAGCATTTTTTTCAGTTTTGTATGCATCACTATTTACAAGCTTATAATTTAAAAAATATTAGTAATATACCCTCTTTTCATGCATATTAACAACTTGAGGACTGCGGTGTTAACCCCCCCCCCCCCCCCCCTAGTGACCAGGCCATTTTTACCTAATTGGGCCACTGCAGCAATAAGACAAAGCTGCAGGCCCATACAACTCAGCTCACAAGTGATTCCCCCCTCCTTTTATCCACACCAACAGAGCTCTCTGTTGGTGGGGTCTGAGCGCCGCCATATTGTTTATTTTTTTAAATAAATATTTATGTTCTTCATTTTTAAATACATTTTGCTATTTTTTTATTTTATTTTTTTTATTTTTTTTTACTTTCCCCTCCCTCCCTCCCCCCTGCCAGCCAATCACGCGATCGGCTGTCATAGGCTTCTGCCTATGAGAGCCGATCGCTCTCTTGTCCCCCAGGGTGACAGCCGTGTCACACGGCTGTCCCCAGTACAGCGCTGCTGCTGATTGCAGCGCAGTACAAAGTAGTTAGATGGCGAAATCGCCGTCTAATAGTCTCCCGAGCGGCCATCGCCGCACGGAGACTGAAGGCAGGGCGGAGCTCCGCCCCCCGAGCAGGAGATGCGCGCAATCTCCTGCTAGCCCCATAGAAGACCGTTCACGCCAACGGGCGTGGAGCAGTCCTGGGGCTGCCACACTGCTCACGCCAATGGGCGTGGAGCAGTCGGCAAGTGGTTAAAAAAAAGGTCAGACCCTTAGGTAACTATTTATGGTTTTGTTTTTGTTTTTTTTTGTAAAAAAATGATTTGGGTATTTTTTGGAGTGTGGGGGTAAAGTTAATTTTAAATGTAATAAATTGTATTCATTAAAAAAAAAATGTATGTAGATGTAGTTTTACTATTTGGCCACAAGATGGCCACAGTCAATTTTTTTTCTTTTAGTCCTGTAAGCGAACTTTTTTAAGTTTTAACTGTTTTATTGTTTTTGCTCAATGACACGTTCATTGAAGTATGCCAGAGCTAAAATCTATGAACTATTGACTAGTGATGGGCCGAACCTCCGATTTTAGGTTTGCAAACTTCCGCGGAAGGTTCGGTTCGCGAAAAAGTTTGCGAACCGCCATAGACTTCAATGGGGAGGCGAACTTTGAAAACTAGAAAAAATTATACTGGCCACAAAAGTGATGGAAAAGATGTTTTAAGGGGTCTAACACCTGGAGGGGGGCATGGCGGAGTGGGATACACGCCAAAAGTCCCGGGGAAAAATCTGGATTGAACGCAAAGCAGCGTTTTAAGGGCAGAAATCACTTTTAAAGCACGTTAGGCCTGCAATTTAGCATTCAAACATCTTGCATATGTATACATCAATCAGGTAGTGTAATTAGAGTACTGCTTCACACTGACACACCAAACTCACTGTGTAACGCACCGCAAGTTACCAGCTGTTTGTGTAGTGACGGCCATGCTGGACACTGCGCAACATGGCGAGATTGCTCTTCCTCACTCAATGATGTCAGGTAATGTGTGACTGCCTTATCAACTTTCCATGGCATTGTTAAAAAGCTTACGTTTTGTTTTTAAATTACATTTTCTACTTGCTGTGTACTTGTTCAGTACTGCTACAATGAGAATCCTATGGAGGCGGGCAAGTCTGCCATTGTGACCCTGGGTAATGGCCGGGGAATGAGGGTTTGAATCCGGTGTGGAGCCTGAAAAACGGCTACCACTACACATCCAAGGAGGGCAGCAGGCAGGCATGCCCGCCCCAAGTTAGTGACCAAAAATAACAATACAGGCGGACTATCGAGGGCTTGCTGTATTTGAAATGAATGTACTTTAAATCCTTTAACGAGAACCAGTTAGGAAGTTATATATGCAGAGAGGTGAGTTCACTCAACCCAAAGGTAGTTATATATGCAGAGAGGTGAGTTCACTCAACACAAAAGGCATATATGCAGTGAGGTGAATTCACTCAACTTAAAAGGTAGTTATATGCAGTGAGGCGAGTTCACTCAACACAAAAGGTAGTTATGTGCAGCGAGGTGGGTTCACTCAACACAAACGTAGGTGTATGCAGTGATGAGGTGGGTTAACTAAACACAACAGGTACTAGTAGTAGGTAAATGCAGTACTGGGTAGTACAATGTGCAGCTCCCTGTCACACACACAGGTAGTCACTGAATGTGCTGCTGCTGCTGGGCTGCTGGCAGTGGGACACACACAGTATGAATTAGCAATGCTGTCTAAGCAACACAAGTGTCTCACACACACAGGTAGTCACTGAATGTGCTGCTGCTGGTGGTGGGCTGCTGGCATTGGGACACACAGTATGAATTAGCAATGCTGTCTAAGCAACACAAGTGTCAGTTTCAAACACAGGAAAAAAAAAATGATCACACGAGCAGATTAGCTCTGAAAAGAGCTGTTCTGGGGCGCTATTATAGCAATAAGATTCAGCTAGGAGCAAGCTAAGAAGGCAAGAGCCTGACTAATCTGTCCCTAGGAGAACAAGTCTGCAGCAGCTGTCTCTAGCAGGCACACGAGTGAGGCTAATGGCCGCCGGAGCCTGCCTTATATAAAGGGAGGGGGGGGGGGGCTCCAGGGCTTAAGTTGGCCACACACGATACAATAAAATGATCCGATTTTACGGCAATTCGATAAAAACGATCGTATCTCCCAAAAAAATCAAAAGCTTTTTTTCATTCGACTAAAAAATCCGATCGGATTTCCTGTTTTCTTCGTTTTTTTATCGATCCGGAATGCCAGATATTTTTCTTCAATCTTTCTAAAGATTGTATGGTGTGTGTTGGATTGTCAATTTATTAGTATACACACCCTAGCAATTTTGTCAGAGTTTTCAATCATTTTTTATCATAATTGGGGAAAAATTGAACATACGTGTGTGGTACATTGGTCATATTTTTGAAATGTTACAATCATCAGAAAAATTGATTGCACTTCTTAAATTGAACAGATATTTAAAAAATTGTATGGTGTGTGGCCACCTTTAGTATAGCCGGATTGGTTACAATGTGCCTGCTGACTGTGATGCAGAGGGTCAAAGTTGACCCTCATGGAGCATTATGGGGCGAATCGAACTTCCGGGAAAGTTTGCCTTCGCCGGCGAAGGCGAACCACCCGAGGTTCGCCTGGAACCATTCGCCGGCGAACCGTTCGGCCCACCTCTACTATTGACCCATTTTCTAGTTGGAATTTCTTATCAGTGAGGGTCACATTGTAGTCACTTCCTGTCTGAGTCAGGACTGAGTCAGCCACTTACATACCTAGTATTTAACTCTTTCAGGCAGAGAAAGAAAAAAAAGGAACACCGCAGTTATTTGTGTGCTAGGCACTGTACATACATGTCTATCATCATGTCACCTAAGGTATCCTTTGACTCACCTGCTTCCAGTGTTAGTGCTTTTTAAAGTGTATAGTTTCTGGGTTAAGGAACTTTCTATATGTTGTAAATTTGTTACTAAATTCTCATACCCATAGTCACACATGGGGCTTGATTCGCTAAAGCATGATAACTGCTATCACGTGAAAAGTGCCCTTGATCGCACGCAAACCTTCGCTTATCACCCGAAGTAACGCCGTTTGCACGCAAACCCTTGCGCGTTGCAGCTCACATGATAACTGCTGTGATAGCAGTTATCACGCTTTAGTGAATCAAGCCCATGGAGGTGAACAAGAAATGCTTCCATTTTGTGCTGCAGCACCATGTCATTCCTTCTGGTTTACACCTGATTGTTGCCAACATTATCCTCAAGCAAGTCATTAGGCCTGGAACCCACTGCAAAACGCTATCGCTAATCGCAAGCGCTAGCATTTTGTATGAGCAGTTTGTCAGCAGTTTCATGAGCGTTTTAGGAAGTGATTTTACAAAGTGTATCAATTTGCCAGCGATTGTGTAGTGATTAGCGATCAGCATTTTAAAGTCTGATTGGTTCTTTCATTTAATTTTAATTTTGTTACAGTGTGTGGTAACGTTAAAACGCTAGCAAAATCGCTCCATGCAGGTTTTGATGAGCGATTAAGCCAGCGTTTATATACTTTACATTGAAGCGCTAACGCTCCCAAAATGCTGCATGTCCTGCATTTGCGATTTGAGGATTCGCAAACGCTCCAGTGGAAGTTTCCCCATCGATTTACATTAGCTGAGCGTTTTGGCAAAACGCTAGCGTTCTGTAATGCTCCAAAAATGCTTTCACAATCGGCCTTGTGGGTTCCAGCCCTTAAAGTGTTCTCTGCTTGGAGGCGCATGTTGAATTTCCAGACAATACGAATGTGTGAGAGCAAGTGTACCAAATGTAACACACATGCTCCCCATTCACACTAGAGACCTCGTAAAAATTAGTAACATGACCCCGCGGAGGAAAAGGTCTGTTTTGGGCAGAATCTTTACTTTTGTTGCCAGTCGTTTAGACATTACCAGTTGAGTTATTTTGATAAGACAGCAAACTTACACTGTTATACAAACTGTACACTGACTACTTGATACATTCTATCAACACGTCATATCTTCTGTCAGGGCCGGATTTACCATAAGGCATGTGCCTACAGGCGTCTGATGATGGAAAGGCGGCTCAATCCCCTCCCCAAGTGCCTCCCTCCTGCCTTACCTATGCAGAGTCTTGAGTGATGTGTAAATGAGATGTTACTCACCTGGCTCTCTGCATTCCACTGACGAGGGGGAAGTCTAGGGTGCCAGCACACCAGTGCCTATAGGCTCTAGGGATGATCACAGATATGCAATTTTTTTCTTGGATAATGCAAATTTATGCCAGTTTTATGCAAATGTATGCAGTTTGAAAATGGACCAATCAATTTAAACCCAGGTTTAAATTGATTGGTCTTTTTTTTTTTTAAAGCTGCATATATATGTATAAAAATTTGTATAATTTCAGAAGTATTTGCATCTCATTGATCATCCCGAATAGGCTTCTGTAATGTTAATCTGGGCCTGTCTTCTGTATTATCCCTTGAAAAGGATGTAATAAAATACAGGGTGGGCCATTTATATGGATACACCTTAATATGGCCATTTATATGGATACACCATTTTACGTGAATGGTGAAGTTAACAAACAAAACCACCGCTATTGGTCTGACACTAACCCACATAAGTTGATGCAGTGTTCTGCAAATGTATGTAGCTTTAAGTGGACCAGTCGAATCCTATCAAGTTGGAGTTTTCAAGGTGCATTGATCTGTATACATAATTTGCACAATCCTGCATCAAATTATTTTGTATCTCACTGACCATCCCTTATACTTGCAGTGTTCCCCAACCCTGTCCTCAGGGCCCACCAACAGTGCATGTTTTGTGGAAATCCCTAGAGGTAGTTAATCAGCTCTGCTGAGACACTAATGATCTCAGCTGTAAATGTTTGTGGTTTTCTTCAAAACATGTACTGTTGGTGGGCCTTGAGGACAAGGTTGAGGAACTCTGCCTTATAGGCATGGTTCAAACCTCACTATGTAATCCCTATATACAATGACATGCAGGCAGTAAAGAGCCTAGAATACCATATATACTAACCTAAAAAAAATTGTAAAAGTTATTGACTTAAGTATAAGCCATGGGTAGGAAGTGATGCGGTATGTGCCTGTCTCCTGATTTAAGCATATCTATCCATTTACAAAAATAGACAAATCTGATTACATTCTAATGTTCCTCATATTATTAAAGGCTACAATGGTTATAATATACTGTAATTTTTGCTATATTGCCCCTTAAATTGTTCATACACAGGATAATTAAAGATTAAATAAATGTGCTGGATGTCTACTTGTACTTGTGATGTATTTGGAGCCGGATGTGTCCCCTCTGGCATATAGGTTTTGATTCACTAAACTGTGATAACTCATATCATGACCATTTTTGTGCGCATTTTCATGTTTGCACGTAATTGCGAATTTGCACATGCAATCACAAATTTGCACGCGCAATTGCAAATTTGTGTGCAAAAACAGTCATGATATGAGTTATCACGGTTTAATGAATCAAGCCCATAGAGATTAGTGCATGGTTCTTAAACTCACAGATCCTTGCAACCAAGAATCCGCCAACTTCTGAGGCCTGGGTCACAGCAGCACCGTGGTTGGGACAGTCATAGAGACACATGCCGGGTGCAGGGCTGTGTGGTGAGTTAACACATTGGCTTAAGTCTTTACCAAATCCAATGCTCCAATATGGGGAAGCTTCTCTGTTTGCTGTGTTTTTTTTTTTTTCTTTTCTTTAAGTGTGGTATCACAGTTCACTCATCTCTTCAACCACAAGAAAAGCCCAAGAGTAGTCTTAGCTACCGTAATATCTATGTTACGGCAGGGCCCTTATAACACTTTCTCTTACAGAGCTATGGACACCGTTTTGCCCATGCGATAAAGCGAGGTGCAAAAATGAAATCATACCTAGCAGAAGATGGTTTTGATCCATCAACCTCTGGGTTATGGGCTCAGCACACTCCTGCTGCACCACTCTGCAGTCTGCTTACATTTGTATACAATCTTCAAGTTTAAGAAGGGTACATTAGTTCCCGTCACAAAACACAAAGCCATCACTGGGTGGGCTTGAACCACATACCTTTTGGTTAACAGCCGAATGCACTAATCAATTGTGCCACAGAGACTAGTTGTTGCTGCTAAATTATTTTATGGGGATGTATGTGTGTTTTTTGGAGGGAGGAAGTAAGTCTGCTCCAAGAAGTTTAACGCCACTTTTACCTACAACAAAGCATTCCCCGTGTGGCAGCAGAGTGGTGCAGTGGAAGTGTGCTGGGCCCATAACCCAGAGGTCAATGGATTGAAACCATCCATCCTCTGCTAGGTGTACTTTGTTTTTTACACCTTGCTTTATCACATGGGCCAATCGGTGGCCATAGCCCAGTAAGAGAAAGTGTCATTAGGGTCTTGCTGTAACATAGATAGTAGTGTAACAATATGGGGAAGCTTCTCTGTTTGCCAGTGATGCTCATCCGAGCTAGGATATCCAAGATACTCTGATATCCTAGCTCTTTTTTCACTATTGGAGCTCGAATACCGAGCTCGAATAGTATTAGCTATCCGGGCTGTGCTATCTGAGCGCACTCGGATAGCAATCAGCTATCCGGAGATATCCTAGTTATCCGAGCTCGGATAGCGTCAACAGCTTGGATAGCGTCAGGTCAGACGTTACCTCGAGTCCTCACAAGCGAATCAGAGGACTCCCAGCCCTCTGACTGCAGCCAATCACAGAGGGGGAGCCTGGCCAAGCCCCCCCCTCTATAAATAGCGTGCGCCATGTTGCCTCACTCGTCCTGCTTGCGACTTACTGACTGACTGTACTGAGAGACTGCTCCAGTGCTTTTTGTCTGTGCAAGTGCATTTATTGCTCAAAACACCTAGCGTTTTTACACTCCAACACTTGATATTCACCTGTATTGCTTTGTATTGTAGATAGATTGTATTTTAGGCAGTTTAGTTTGTGTGATTAGGGACTAGGAAGGGAGACTGTCACTGGTGCTGCTGCAGCTGCAGCAGCTAGGCCCTGTGCCTAGGCAAGGCAGCCTGCCCTGCTCTGTGCTCTAGTCTCTAGTTACCTGTGCTCTCACCTGTCCTACTCTACTCCTGTACTACTTCTGTGTTAGATAGATTATTGTACTATTTTGTAGTTAGCAAGGCCCAGCTTTACTGCTATACCTGTCTTGTATCTGCTCTCTGTAATCTAGTCACACCTGTTCTATTGTTTAGCTAGATTCTTCTATTGTCTAGTTAGTACTGTAGTGTACTCTAGTCTGTGTATAGGGACCGTCCGTCACCGCGTTACCTAGGGTCTTTGTGTGCGCAGTGCACGTCTGCGCTGTCCGCACCCTCTCGTTAGTGCTACACCCGTCCTATTGTTTATATTACTTGTATTGTGTATTCGCTGAATTGTACTGTACTGTAGTCTGTGTATAGGGACACCGTCAGGCAGCGTCAGCTACGGTCTTTGTGTGCGCACTGCGCACTGCGCACTCTCTCGTTAGCGCTACACCGATCTCTGCTGTAGAGTACACCTGTCCGTCATCTCACACACCCACCACCAGTCCCACCCCATTAAAGTACCCCACTTGTCCCACCCGCCTTTACATACATAACTTTTTTTTTTAATTTGTATAATATTAAAACTATACGATGTCTGGCACTGGCAGCCGCGGTTTGGGCAGGGGCAGCAAGGGCATCGGCAAGAGAGGAGGTCGTGGGCGTGGCAGCCGCGCCACCACCACCACCATGCGCAGTTCTGCATCTGCACCAGTGGCTATTACGCCATTAGCCACTGGCCGTGGATGCCTTGGCCGCCCAACAGCTGGGAGTCACGCTGCAGAGACACAGCAGCAGCAGCAGCGTGTGGCGCAGATGTTCCTCCCACCGCCAGGTCGTAGCCGTCCTATTGAGGAGAAGGACGCAGACTCTGTGGTGGAACTGATGATGGATGAGCAGGCCACCATTAGCTCTGGAACCGAGTCCTCCACCCCCGCCACCACTCCTGTTCGCAAGAGCAGCAGCAGCCACCCAGCATTGCCTGGGGAGGAGGAGGAGGAGTGCAGTTCTCCAGCCCCAGTGGGCAACACCAGCATCCTGTCACTCAGCACCTTCTTATCCCCAAGCACAGCGGGGCTATGGAGTGCTGTTGCGGCAGAATTGGAGGAGGAAGAAATGCTGATGGGCACTTTGGGGGATGATGCTTTGGACAGTCAGACAGTGGTGACTGTCCCTCAGCCCATGCATGCAGAAGGGGAGTTTGTGGGGTCATCCCAGCAGGACATGTTTGCGGAGGGGGAGGATGATGATGACAGGGTGAAGGACAGAGACTGGGTGGCAGATCCTGGGGATGTCATCAGCTCTGAGGAGGAGGAGGAGGATGCGTCTGTGAGCCTTGCTAGAAGGCTCAGCATCGCAGACATATTAGGCAGGAAAAGAAGTGGGCGTGGTATGCATTATCTGGAGAGTTCTGCCAGTGCCACTACCAGCCACACCGAGAAACACCCCCTCCAACCACCACAGGGAGACCAGCGGCAGCAGCAGCACCTTCGAGCCAAAGGGGCAACTTCTCCTCCCCAATTTGGAATTTTTTCACCCTGCCATATGTGGAGTGCAAGTATGCCACCTGCAACCAGTGCTGCCAGCAGCCCTCTGCGTACGGCAGCCCTCTGCGTACGGCACCACCTCTCTGGTGAACCATCTGGCAGGGAAACACTTTCATGAGCATGAGGAGTTCATGAAGTTGAAGGAAGTTGGCAGTGGCAGACCCGCCACCACTGCGAAGCCGTCGGCAGCAGCCACCCGCCCTCCTCCTCCAGCAGCACCAGCAGGAGTGCGTCAGGAACGCACTGCTCCTCCTCCCTCTGCAACTCTTGCCACCGACACTGAGGCCTGTTCTGGCAGCCAGTCCTCAGTGGCCTCCTCTGCTCC
Source organism: Hyperolius riggenbachi (assembly GCF_040937935.1). Taxonomy (NCBI): domain Eukaryota; kingdom Metazoa; phylum Chordata; class Amphibia; order Anura; family Hyperoliidae; genus Hyperolius; species Hyperolius riggenbachi. The sequence goes on from NC_090649.1 coordinate 223,273,491, forward strand.
CTCCAGTGATTCCCGTGCTAGCAAAAGGCGTCGCCAGACCCTGCTCAGCGACACCTTCCAGGGGGTGGTCAGGGTTCTGCCTCCCAGCAGCCGTCAGCTGAACGGCTTGCTGGCATGGGCCATGTGCTCCCAACTCCTGCCTTATTCCCTTGTGCAGGAGGGGAGCGACATGCGTGCGCTCCTGATGTGTGCAGCCCCCGATTCGCCAATCCCCAGCCGACATTTTTTTTGCTCGCACGGCCATCCCTGCACTTCACCGCTCTGTGATGGCCAATGTCGGGAGAGGGCTGGATCACGCGGTGGGTCAACGGGTCCACGTCACCATGGACTCATGGAGCAGCCACTTTGGGACAGGCCGCTATCTGTCCTTCACCACGCATTGGGTCAGCTTGGTGGAAGGGGGTGAGGAGGGGGGAGCAGCATCAGGCACTGTCAGAGCAGCAGCAGCAGCAACAACGCAGTGGGTGGTGCCACCATGCAGGGTCAGCGGAATTGCAGCAGGTTCCTCTGATCCGCTTCCATCCTCCGGCACACCAGCCCAAACCCCCCGGCCTCAGCAGCAGCGTAAAGCCCCGCCACTGCCAAGCGCTGCTGGAATTAGTCAGCCTGGGGAAGACCAAACTGACGGCGAACCATGTCCTGGCCAAACTCCGAGAGCAGGAGAGGAATTGGCTGACCCCCAGAGGCCTCAGAGTCGGAGAGGTGGTGTCCATAAATGGGGCAAACCTGGTTGCTGCAATCAGCAGGGGAGACCTGACCCACATCCCCTGCCTGGCGCACGTCCTGAACCTGGTAGTCCAAAAGTTTCTGCGGACTCCTTGAGGCAGCAAGGAAGGTTGTGAGTCATTTTCGGCACTCGCCTGCAGCCGTAGCAAGCCTGAAAGAGGTGCAGAAGGAGCTGCACCTGCCACAGCACCGGCTCATGATCGATGTTCCAACTCGCTGGAACTCCACCCTGGCGATGTTGGAGCGTCTGGTTGAACAGAGGCAGGCTGTCAGCCAGTATGTTGCACGAGCAACAGTTGCCGCCATGACTGCAACTGGGCGTGCCGCCACCAACCTCCCGTCCATCATCTCCACGGAGGACTGGGGCACATGCAGCAGGTGTGCTCAGTGCTGGCACCCTTCCTGCAGGCCACCAACATGGTAAGCAGGGACCATGCAATGGTGTGCGAGTGGGTCCCCTTGGTGTGTGTGCTGGACAGGGCCCTGTATGCACTGCTGGAAGAGGGAGCGGCAGCCTTGGACCAGCAGGAGCTGCAGGCAGCTTCACAGGCCACCTCTGAGGAGGAGGGCTTGGAGTTGGTGGAGGTCCCTGACCTTGCTGCTGATGAGGGGGAGCAGGAGAGCACAGCTGGAGTGGTGCGTGGGTGGAGAGAGGATGAGGTGGAGGAGGCAGAGGATGAGGAGGACAGCACTGTCGGCTCTAGGGCTGCCGATGATGTGCCAGCAGACGTGGCCAGACTCTTCCCAATGGCAGCGCACATGCTGAGGTGCCTGCGCAAGGACCCAAGGGTCATCCAGATGAAGCAGAGGGAGGACATCTGGATCTGCATGATGCTGGACCCACGTCTGAAGGGGAAGCTCAGTCAGTTCCTGCCTGCAGGAGGAGACCGTGCGCAACAAATGAGGGATTTGCAGCTGTCCCTTGTTGAGCGCTTGGAGGAAGCCTTCCCTCAGCCATCCACCCCCACTGTCCAGCCAGCACAGAGGCAGCAGCAGGTGCCTGCATCCACCAGCAGCAAGCGCACGCACACCACAGACCTGCTGTCTCTGACCATCGAGCTCTACATGAGTGTAGAGCTGCCAGGGACTAGAGAGGAGGTGCCTGCAGCAGCATCCTTCTCCAGTCACAGACAGCGCTTGACCCGCATGGTGGCTGACTACATGAGGTCCTTCAGCGGGCTTGACAGCATTGCCCCTGTTGATCCCATGGAGTATTGGGTCAAGCACCTGCCGATCTGGAGCGAGCTTGCGCAGTACGCCCTGGAAGTGCTCTCCTGCCCCCCTTCCAGAGTACGGTCAGAGCGTTGCTTCAGTGCAGCCGGTGGAGTCGTCATTGAGAAGCGATCTCGTCTGTCTCACAAGTCTGTTGACAGACTGACGTTTCTCAAAATGAACCAGGCTTGGGTGGAAGGCGAATTCCTGGCCCCTGTTGTCGGTGAGAGGGGGACATGAAGTGGCACACACACATTACACCTGCTGCTGCTGTATTTCTTCCTGCTGTCTGTGTCTCCACTGCCAGGGAAAACATTAAAAGGTGCTGCTGCCCATGCGTCACCAGCTATTTACGCTCAAAAATAGCTGCATTTCTGAATTATTTTTTTTTTATAATTTTGTGTTATTATTTTAGAGGTGTCCGGGTTGAAAACTGTGTCCAATACACAATTGGGACAGCACAATGTGGGCTTCACGACCGCTGTCTGGAACCTCATGGTGTTTATTTACGGCCCTGGTACCACCGCTAGGAACCAGGGCCTATTATGTCTCACTGCCTGCCCTCCTGCTGCCAGTCTGCCACACACTCATCCTCCTCACGCTGCCTGCTGTTGTATTTCCTCCTACTGTCTGTGTCTCCACTGCCAGGGAACACATTACAAGGTGGTGCTGCTGCCCATGCGCCACCAGCTATGTCTCGCTGCCCGCCTGCCTGCTGCCACTGCCACACACTCATCCTCCTCACGCTGCCTGCTGTTGTATTTCCTACTGCTGTCTGTGTCTCCACTGCCAGGGAACACATTACAAGGTGCTGCTGCCCATGCGCCACCAGCTATTAACGCTCAGAATTCAAAAATAGCTGCATTATTTTGAGAAAAAAAAGTAATTATTTTAGAGGTGTCCGGGTTGAAAACTGTGCTGTCCCAATTGTGTATTGGACACAATGTGGGCTTCGCGAACGCTGTCTGGAACCTCATGGTGTTTATTTACGGCCCTGGTACCACCGCTAGGAACCAGGGCCTATTATGTCAGCAGCAGTCACATCACACTACCTGACACACACTACTCCTCCTCCTGTAGCTGCATTGAGCTTCTGCTGTCTGTGTGCTGCTACCACTGCCAGGGTGAACAGAAGAAGAACTATTTTCTGCTGCCACCACTCTCCTACCAGCTATTACCACACTACAATAGATGTGCCTGCAACTACTTCCTCCTCCTGCTGATGTCTGTGTTTTACCACCGCCAGGGTACACAGAAAAAGACACTGTGGCTTGCAATGTGCCACTACCTATTATGCCATCAACACAAATATAACTATGGTGTTGTTATTAAAATAAAATATTTCCACAAATGAAGTAAAAAAAAAAAATATTACAAAAGAAAGGAAAACCAAGACACATAATATAATGATAGAGAAGAAGAGGAAGATATAGAAGAAGAAGATATAGAAGAAGAAGAAAGAAGATATAGAAGAAGAAGAAAGAAGATATAGAAGAAGAAGAAGATATAGAAGAAGAAGAAGAAGAAGATATAGAAGAAGAAGAAGAAGAAGATATAGAAGAAGAAGAAGAAGAAGATATAGAAGAAGAAGATATAGAAGAAGAAGAAGAAGATATAGAAGAAGAAGAAGAAGATATAGAAGAAGAAGAAGAAGAAGAAGATGATATAGAAGAAGAAGAAGAAGATATAGAAGAAGAAGAAGATATAGAAGAAGAAGAAGATATAGAAGAAGAAGATATAGAAGAAGAAAAAGAAGACGAAGAAGAAGATATAGAAGAAGAAGACGAAGAAGAAGAAGATATAGAAGAAGAAGAAGAAGATATAGAAGAAGAAGAAGATATAGAAGAAGAAGATATAGAAGAAGATGAAGAAGATATAGAAGAAGAAAAAGATAATTGAAGAAGATACAAGAAGTAGAAGATGAAGAAGATTCGAGTAGAAGTAGATATAGAAGAAGAAGAAAAAGAAGAAGAAGATGAAGACGACGTAAATGAAGATTTCCAACTTACAACCATTTTGAACACACCTTCTCATGCAAACACTTTCCATGAAGTTAATTTACTATTTTTGATACCTTTTTTATAACTACTACATCACCACATAATCACTTGATGTTTTTCTTCATAAAAAAGGTGGTTTCATGCATCATTGACCTCCAATATAAGTTTTAAAAGCTATTTAAACGGAAGGTCCAAGCAAAAAAAAAAAATGAGTTTCACTTACCTGGGGCTTCTACCAGCCCCATGCAGCCATCCTGTGCCCTCGTAGTCACTCATTGCTGCTCCAGTCCCCCGCTGGGAGCTTTCTGACCTCGGAGGTCAGGGCCGAATTGCGTAAATTTTTACACATTCCCGCTAGTGCAGGAACATTAACGCATACATTTTTACACATTAGTGGTGCAACGCGTACATTTTTGTTCCTGCACTAGCTGGAATGCGTAAAAATCTATGCAATGTGGCCCTGACCTCCGAGGTCAGAAAGCTGCCAGCGGGGGACTGGAGCAGCAGTGAGTGACTACAAGGGCACAGGATGGCTACATGGGGCTGGTAGAAGCCCCAGGTAAGTAAAACTCATTTTTTTTTTTTGCTTGAACCTTCCCTTTAAGGCTAGCTCGAATATTTTACTCGAATACAGACTCGGATAGTGACATCGGATATCCGAGGTCGAATCGGATATTCGATTAACTCGAATATCGAACTTCGAGTGAATTCAGATAGTTTACTATCTGAATTCGACCAAACTCGAATAGGATAATGAGGTATTCGATCAACACTGCTGTTTGCTGTTTTTATTTTTGTTTTTAAGTGTGGTGTCACCGTTCACTCATCTCTTCAACTACAAGAAAGGCCCAGGTGTAGTCTTAGCTACCGTAATATCTATGTTACGGCAGGGCCCTTATTACACTTTCTCTTACAGGGCTATGGAAACCGTTTTGCCCATGCGATAAAGCAAGGTGCAAAAATGAAATCATACCTAGCAGAGGATGGTTTCAATCCATCAACCTCTGGGTTATGGGCCCAGCACACTTCCACTGCACCACTCTGCTGCCTCAAAGGGAATGCTTTGTTGTAGGTAAAAGTGGCGTTAAACTTCTTGGAGCAGACTTACTTCCTCCCTCCAAAAGACACACATACATCCCCATAAAATCATTTAGCAGCAACAACTAGTCTCTGTGGCACAATTGAATAGTGCATTCGACTGTTAACCAAAATGTTGGTGGTTCAAGCCCACCCAGGGATGGCTTTGTGTTTTGTGAAGGGAACTAATGTACCCTTCTTAAACTTGAAGATTGTATACAAATGTAAGCAGAGTGGTGCAGCAGGAGTGTGCTGGGCCCATAACCCAGAGGTTGATGGATCAAAACCATCCTCTGCTAGGTATGATTTCATTTTTGCACCTCGCTTTATCGCATGGGCAAAACGGTTTCCATAGCCCTGTAAGAGAAAGTGATATAAGGGCCCTGCCGTAACAGATATTATGGTAGCTAAGACTACTCTTGGGCTTTTCTTGTGGTTGAAGAGATGATTGAACTGTGATACCACACTAAAAAAAAAAAACACAGCAAACAGAGAAGCTTCCCCATATTGGAGCATTGGATTTGGTAAAGTCTTAAGCCAATGTGTTGACTCACCACACAGCCCTGCACCCAGCATGTGTCTTGTATGACTGTCTATATAATCACTCACCACACAGCCCTGCACCCGGCATGTGTCTCATATGTCTATAAGTAAGCTTTAGGTTAGCAGGAATGTTGCATGGCCACCTAGTTTTTCAACCTTCCCACCCTTGCCCTGGAATCTTCCAGACTTCAAAGTGCTGTCCTTTGCTGTGTGTGTGGTTGTTGGTATAGTGGTGAGCATAGCTGCCCTCCCAGCAGTGGACCTGGGTTCGATTCCCGGCCAAGGTATGTGAGCTTGCTTTTGACATACTACAAATCCCTGCAAGACAAATCCCTGCAAGCCGAGAGAGAGGTGGTGGTAGTCATTTTTGCTATTGAACTTGTAATCCGGGTTCGGATATCTGGGAAAAAATCCGCGGATATCCGGGTCGGTGGTGAAACTATCTGCAGATAGTTATCCAGATATCTGCCCAACGATCCAGAATCCGATCCGGCCGGATAGGGTAAAAATGATCAGATATCAGTTACCTGGATACCCGAAATCCGGATGAGCATCCCTAGTTTCAAGGGGTCTAATACCTGGAGGGAGACATGGTTAAGTGGAATAGACATCAAAAGTCCCAGAAAAAAAATCTGGATTTGACACAAAGCAGTGTTTTAAGGTCATAAATCTCATTGAATGTTCAATTGCAGGCCTACACTGCTTTACAACATCAGGAAGTGTAATCCTCTCCTCCCTCACTCCTCCTCCTCCAAAGGAGGGTCTTCTCTTCCAGGGAATTGTAGGATTTCAAAAGCCAGCTTACATACATTGGCCGGGAATCAAACCCAGGTCTAGTGCTGGGTAGGCAGCTCTCCTTACCACTATACCACCACCAACACTACATGCTGAAGCCAGCCTAGCATGTACCATTATAATATATCCAAGAGAAAAATGTGCTTAGGGATTTGGAGGATGTCAAAAGCCAACTCACATACATTGGCCAGGAATCGAACCCAGGCCTACCACTTGGTAGGCTGCTATCCACACCATTATACCACCAACACCACATGCTGAAACTTCTTGGAGCAGACTTACTTCCTCCCTCCAAAAGACACACATACATCCCCATAAAATCATTCAACAGCAACTGCGTGCAGTTGTTGTGGTACACAGTCTCTGTGGCACAATTGGTTAGCGCGTTTGGCTGTTAACTGAAAGGTTGGTGGTTCAAGCCCACCCAGGCATGGCCTTGCCTTTTGTGTTCAACAGTTGTCCGAAGAGAACCCCAGATAGCTATGTAGATTCATCTCTCTCTCTCTCTCTCTCTCTCTAGTAGGGATGGTCACCGCTTTCCGCGGAATTGTACTGTCCGCAATTTTGGGTGGAAATTGGTCATTCCATTTGGTCAGAACAGAATTGCTTTTTCAATCCGGCGGAATTCCAATATTGCCTGTAAAATTCTGCCGGTATCCGTTGATGGTTTGAAGCTGAAAATTCAGTTTAATGGCATCAAGTCCTAGAGAGAGAGAGAGCTCATTTTTTTCTTAGGTACATGACAATGGTACATGCTAGGCTGACTTCAGCATGTAGCATTGTAGTGTGTTGTGTTGGTGGTACAATGGTTAGGATAGCAGCCTACCACGCGGTAGGCCTGGGTTCGATTCCCGGCCAATGTATGTGAGTTGGCTTTTGACATCCTACAAATCCCTAAGCAAGCTCATTTTTCTCTTGGATATATCATAATGGAACATGCTAGGCTGGCTTCAGCATGTAGTGTTGATGGTGGTATAGTGGTGAGGAGAGCTGCCTACCAGGCACTAGACCTGGGTTCGATTCGCGGCCAATGTATGTAAGCTGGCTTTTGGAATCCTACAATTCCCTGGAAGACAAGACCCTCCTCCTCCTCTGGAGGAGGGGTGAGGGAGCTGTGGTGGGGTGCAATATAAGGAATAACAATCAGCCAGGAGCAAGCTAACAAGCCTACAAGAGCCTAACTAAGATTTCCCTAGCAGAGTCTTTCAGCAGCTGTCCCTTAACTAATTACTGTAGGCAGTAATGAGTGAGTAAACGGCAGGAGAACCTTGCCTTTTATAAGGGGGTGGGGCTCCAGGAGTGAGTGTAGTCTGATTGGCAACAATGTGCCTGCTGACTGTGATGTAGAGGGTCAAAGTTGACCTGAATGGAGCATTATGGGGGCAAATCGACCTTCTGCAAAAGTTCGCCTTCGCCGGCGAATGCGAACCACCCAAAGTTCATCTGGAACCATTCGGGCCATCTCTACTGATATATACTTATCATTTTCTTGCTCATCATTGCCTACTTATTTTTGTCATTTTTAAGATGTAAAGTATAGGCTTGATACCTTCTATTCGGTCCTTCATCCTTCCACATTTATTTTGCATCTACCACTTTAGTACACACTAAATAATGTATATTGAAATATGCTGTTCATATATTTAATTTCTGTAATCACAGATGGTTTGTTTTAATTACAGAATTTGAATACATTTGCATAAATGGATTTAGATTGACATGCCTATTCTTCGTGTCAGTGTAGATGGAAATCCTATTCAGCTTGATGTGAAAAGCTATAGCAATATGTGACAGCAATGTTTTATAATCCAGTACAGATAATAAGTGTGTGCAAAAATTACTAATGAAAGGACATAGTAAACGAAAAATCTGCTAGAGCATACAGGTCTATTCATTTCCATCCCGTGAATGCAGTTCATACAACATTGATCGTAACTTCAGTGGCAAACTGGAATAAAGCTAACACACTACCCAACTTTCACTGGCTTCCAAACAAACTCCATTTCAGTAGAAAAAAAAAATCTGACATCCAGGGGCGTAACTAGACATCACTGGCCCCCCCTGCGAACCCCCCCACCCCCCGCTAAACTTTGGATGGGATCCCCCACCAGCCTCGCTTTCTGCACAGGAAAACTGAGGACCAATGTGTTTTCCCCATGCAAATAAAAACACTTAGACTTAAAGGAAACGTCAGGCAATCTATGCTACCCCCAGATCTACAGCCCAGTGGATGCGGAAGAGAGTGCCGGCCGGTCGGAAAGTTATTAGTGAACGAGTGGGGATTGCCACGGTGGAGGAACGGGACGCCGACGCCACCGGAGGGGACAAAACCGCTGGGCTGGATAGCTCTATAGGCGCTCTTGTCATTGAAGATTACGTAAGTGCACTGGATGGTGCAGGGCTGAATACTGTTACTTTTAAGGTTATGCTATGAGCAGTTTTATGATCTTGTTTTACATGTTTACTGGATTAAATCTATTTTGAATACTGTGCAAGAGGAGCTGATGTTGCCTGGTTCTTTGGTGATATTGAATGCTAGACCCACCTGGATCTGAGGTGGCTTCGATCTGGTTGAGCTGCCACTATTGTGGGAGAGTCTGGTGGATTTATATACGGTGTGAATCACATTTTGCATCACTGACCACTCGGGGTGTTTTGATTTTTATGGCATAATTTTGCAGTAATGCACTATGTGGATTATGTTTGATTCTTTACAGATTTAATCCCTTCAAGAGGAGCGCTGCCATTAATCTATAAACTGTCATTTACGTGGAATTGTGGTGGCAAACACTCTGATACATAGAAGTTTCAGTTTTGTATAGAACGGGCCGGCGCAGTTTTCTGTTGTTGAATATAACAATGCTGTGAGAGCAGAATACGTTTTTTTTTTCCTCCATGCCTTAAAGGATACCACAACTGAACATGTGTGGTTAAAATTAGTGCAGCACTGTATAGGTTGTAATACGCACATACCGACTGTTCCTCCCGCCCCCTCCGTCTGCCGCCGTTCACACTCTATACACTCCGGTGTGCGACGACTTGCTTGACCTCTGCCCCCGGACATACTGCGCCCTGTGTGCGCAGTATGTCCTTCCCCCTTCACTTCTGGCCGTCGCACAGTGTGAGGCTCAGAAGCTGCTGTCCCCTCTGCCCTGCGTGTGCGCTCCATTACACCGAGCGTCACATAATTAGCATGTGACGCTCGGTGTAATGGAGCGTAGTGTAGTGGGGGTGTCTCAGCACCTTGCAGGGAAAAAAATATAGGAGACAAATACGGGAGCCCAATAGTGTAGTATATTAGTATGCAATTGAAAAAAGAAATTTCAATAAATTACTACTCACAAAAGGAGGTTGCAAGGGCAACCAACCGTAGGAAGCAGGTGGAGACCATAAACCCGACTCCACTCGGGGTAGTCCCAGCCGGGACCTGGATGTGGTCGCTCTCCTTGAAAAAGTAGGGACAGGTGTCCACTGTGGGGCACCCACAGGTGGTCTGTCACCACCCCTCAAACACAGATTGTTTGGGGGTATAGCTATGCACAATTGAAGGTAAAGAGGCGCCCTGGTTGAAATAAAAGCATCTAAAAACAGCTTAAAATCGAGGAAATAATATGAGGTGGCTTACCTCAATAACGAAATCCTTGTATATGACAAAAGATTTTTATTTAGCACAGGCAACGCGTTTCGCGGGTCCAAGCCCGCTTCATCAGGCCAATAAAAGTGCCAAATGAACAAGTCGATATGGCAAAGGGAGCCTCCCTTTGCCATATCGACTTGTTCATTTGGCACTTTTATTGGCCTGATGAAGCGGGCTTGGACCCGCGAAACGCGTTGCCTGTGCTAAATAAAAATCTTTTGTCATATACAAGGATTTCGTTATTGAGGTAAGCCACCTCATATTATTTCCTCGATTTTAAGCTGTTTTTAGATGCTTTTATTTCAACCAGGGCGCCTCTTTACCTTCAATGGTGTAATGGAGCGCACACGCAGCGCAGAGGGGACAGCAGCTTCTGAGCCTCGCGCTGTGCGACGGCCAGAAGTAAAGGGGGAAGGACATACTGCGCACACAGGGCGCAGTATGTCCGGGGCAGAGGTCAAGCAAGTCGCTGCACACCGGAGTGTATAGAGTGTGAACGGCGGCAGACGGAGGGGGGCGGGAGGAACAGTCGGTATGTGCGTATTACAACTTATACAGTGCTGCACTAATTTTAACCACACATGTTCAGTTGTGGTATCCTTTAAGCTGTCAGTCTCTCAAACTTTTCCCCCCATGGGCCCCCTGTGGCGTCTGGACCCCCCTGCGGAGGCATCCCTTGCAGGGTCAATTGTTACGCCCCTGCTGACATCGTAGTGGCTTCCTAAACAGAGGGTAAGGATGCATATAAATACGCAATTTTGTTGGCCAATTTTATCACCTCCATGAAGTATGAGGGACCAATAGATTTTGAATAATATGCACAGATTGTCTAGGTAAGTATAACATCCAATTTTTATTGGCCAATTTACCACCCCAAGTAACTGAGTATACTTCTATCTGTGTTTAAATTAAGCTTATGGTGTGTCCTCTTCATTTATGTAGCCGGCACAGAGTCTTCATGACCATATGAACTTTTGCACGCCACATCTGTTAATCACTGCTTCTTTCAGCTGTTGCATGGGCATGTTCATAGCTTTATAGATTTTAATGTGTGTACACACATCCAATTTTGATCTGCCAATGATCAGTCCTATTTCCAATGTCCATGTAATATGAGAGCTTACCTACACAATCTGTTCATAGTATTTAAAAAAAAAAAATCTGTTGGCCCTTATTCTAGATGGAGGTGGTAAAAATTGGTCAGTTGTTGGAGAATCCAAATTGGATGTGTGTACCAGGCTTAAAACATTATTAGGCCCCATTCACACTTGAGCGTTTTGCCGGCGATTTCGGCAAAACGCTCAAACGCTAGCGCTTTTGAAAGTGCTAGTGTAATAAAACCCTATGGGCCCGTTCTTACTTGAGCGATTTGCGCTAATCGCTGCAAATCACGAAACGAAAACTGCGTAGCCTGCACCATTTTCAGGCGATTTCCTGGCGATCGCATTTCAGTGCTATAGAAGCGCTAAACGCGATCACAGAAAAATTGCCACATTGTTGAGTTATTTTTCCGCTGAAAAACCTCACTTTTGCGCTTTCAAGTGTGAATGAGGCCTCACTAAAACCTAGTACACACCTTAAATTTTGACTGGCCAATCACTAACACCTTTTACCAGTTCCAAGTAGTATGAGAGTTTACCCGCACAATCTATTCATAGTATTCAAAATATGTTGACCCTCATATGACATTGAGGTGGTAAAATTGATGTTTCCAAGGCTTAATTCCTGTTAAGTTATGAAGTCATTCCCTGATCCCTAGCGTTTCAGCAATTGCTGGGGTTCACCAGTTGCTGGGGTCTCTCACACTAGTCTTCACTGGGTTGTGGAAGAGGGCCACTACATTATTGCAGCGGCCTGACACCGTACAGTCACGTTTGAGAGCAAATAGACCACACACATTCACCACCTCTTGTTACAGCAGTCTTGGTTATTAAGGCCATTAATCCTCCCTCCCATCCCAAGGTACATTTGTATGTTAATTAGGAAAGGTCAGGGAACCCTGTTAGAAGGTTTTCTTACAAAACCAAGTTTTATTTTGATTGTAGCAGTAGTGGTCTCAAAACTATAATATTGCTGGTACCCCTCTGCCAGGTCTGTTAAAACAGCACAAATGGGAGCGGGTGGTGGTGTTTAGCTGCCATTTGCCATATCTCCTAAATAGAAAACAGGAGGAAAACAAGGAAGGACCTGGCGTTGCTTTCCTGCAACTCCGCAAATGAGAAGCACGCTGCACATCCCCAACCAGGAAGCGTGTCTAACAATGATGCTGACTGGTGCTGAGAAATGATGCTGCTTGTTCCAGGGGCACGGGTCAGACTTGCATCGCACACTCACCATGTTGCGATGCGGGGATGGAGGACAACAGACGCATCGGGAATTCAGCAAGTGTAGGATCCGCTGCACAATGCTTTCCACTGCACTGCCAGCTCTGCGTTCCAAATGACGAAGCTCGTTCCGGGGGCACAGGTCAGACTTGGATTGCGCACTCACAACCTTGCGGTGTGGGGGTGGAGGACACGGACGCAGCGGGAAGTCAGCAAGTGCGGGATCCTGCTGCACGATGCGTTCCACTGCACTGCCGGCTCTGCGATCCATACTGATACACTGGGTTAATCACACAATGGGCTTGATTTACTAAACCGTGATAACTCACATCAAGGGCGTTATCGCGAATTAGCGCGCGCAATCGTGCATTTTTGTGCAAAACCGGCCAATTCACGATTGTGCACGCACATTTGCGATCATGCGCAAACACGTGAAAACGGCCGTGATATGAGTTATCACTATTTAGTGAATCTCTGCTCTGCGACTGCAAAATCTCAGAAAATTAGAATATTGTGAATGATTTAATACTGTAGCTCAAAGTGTCAGGCTCTAATCAGCTAATTAATTCAAAATACCTGACCTGCAAAGGCTTAAATGGTCTCTCAGTCTGGTTCAGTAGGAATCACAATCATGGGAAATACTTCTGACCTGACAGTTGTGCAGAAAACCATCATTGACACCCTCCATAAGGAGGGAAACCCTCAAAGGTTAATTGCAAAAGAGGTTGGATGTTCCCAATGTGCTGTACCAAAGCACATTGAGGGCCCGCTTCCACTTGTGCGTTGCGTTTTTGACGTGACAATCGCGTCAACGAATCTGCATGCGGGTGCGGATTCGTTCGCATTTCCATGCGGATTTTCACGTGGAATCGCACGTGGTTTGCGCTATGCGATTTTAACCATGTCAATGCCAGTAAGCATTGACATGGGTTTTTATGCACGCAACAACGCATGTTAAACTGCAAGACAAAAACGCTTGCGGTTTTCCTATTCAATTACATTACCGGCGATTCGCGTGCGGGTGTACAGCATGCAAATTCTGACGGCTCTGCCATGCAGATTTTTTCTGCACAGCAAACCGCACAGAATTCCTGACAAGTGGAAACAGGCCCATCCACTTGTATTGGTTATGCGAATTTGCATGCGGACAACGCATTCAAATTCGCGTTAGTGCAAACAGGCCCTAATAGAAAGTTATGTGGAAGGGAAAGGTGCATAAGCAGCAGGGATGACACCACAACCTGGAGATGATTGTCAGGAAAAGGCCATTCAAAAGTATTGTGGACTTTCACAATAGTTGAATGGGTCAATGACCATTGAATATATGAATGTAGGTAAGGGGCAAGAATTGTTTGGCATCCAAAATGCACTAAATGTAACGGGTATGTTTAGGATGAGCAAACTCGGCTATATGGCTACTGTGGCCATGTGCCCCACCATTCTATACAGGTAGTTGTAAACAATACTGCCTGCATGGACTAGGGAGTTATCAGGTATTAGGCTACATGTTTTAGATTTTTATATCCAAATATCAAATTATTACTGCTTGCAAAGTAACTGATGTCAATAGTTCCAATTTGTTGCAAACCAATGAAAACTTTCTACAAATCTATGCAGCTTGAAAATGGACCAATCAAATCCCACCCCATGGCTTCATTCTATTGGTCCATATTCAAGCTGCATAGATTTGCATGAACCTGTATCAACTTGGAATTATTTGCATCTCACTGACCATACATATCACATATCACCCTCTTGGAATTTATAAACCACAAGATTGAGAAGCGAATAAAACAGTCACTTTAATATGTATATTTGCTGTCCTGATGAAATTCTATTAATGCGTCTAACCTTCAGACATCTTACTCCAATCAGAGCATTTGTTTACACCTGAAAATATGTATGAATGCAGCATGCTAATCATTGGCATATTAAGCAAATCAATTCACCGCACCATCTACAATTCTCACGGGATGCAATTGAACATAATAACCGTTACTTAATTTCATTTTCTTGCCCTGATGTTGAAAGTAATGTTTCTCTTATTCTTCAGGCATTTTATAACTGTCATGTCAATGTCTCAAAAGAATATGTGAATGATAAACTTCCATCACTCATTTCCAAGCAAGCAAAATCTAAAAAAAAGAAAAAGAATAAAAAAAAAGTTAAACCAATACAAAAATACTTTCTCACTTCACTACATTTACATAATTGGATGATTTTAATATGCATTATAAAGCACATTCTCATTTATGTTGATTGCTCATTTTGTATTCCACTTCTGTTCATAATCCCATAAGAGCATTGAATCAAGTGATTTCCCTTTGCCTGCATTGCTTGTAGTTCACTAGAGGTGTTTATACTTGTTAATAGATAAGCAAAGTTACAATGTTCTGTAATATTACATGGCTGATTACTTCCAATTTCAAAATATTCTTCACATGCTTTTTTTAATAAAAGTAATGAGACAGAGTATTTACTTACAAAACATAACATTTTTAGGTTATGCTGAGGAGGGATCTGTAATTACTCCCAGTTGTTTGTATTTTTTAAACTAGTCATTAAAGAGCACATTGAGGCAAGAAATAAAATTAAGTCATGCGATCCACAGAAGACTGCTGTTTGAAATGAGATAAGGAGGGAGTGCCACCCACTACAAAAGGGATTTACAAAATATGTAGAGTAGATACATTATGCAGATAAAGTTAAACATCAGTGCATTAAAACATCAAGCTTAATAAGAATAGCTGTAAAAAGACCATATCACAAAAATCATAATTATAAAGCTAATATAATCTGCATGAGCAACTGACCGTGATCAGAACATAACGCATTTGTACAGCTATGCCTATTTCCGATGTAAATTGGACATAGGTATGGCAGCATGGTAGCGTAGTGGTAGCACTTGCTTCGCAGTGCTGGGTCCTTGGTTTGAATCCCGACCAGTGCACTGCACAAAGTTTGTATGTTCTCCCGTGTCTGTGCGGGTTTCTTCCGGGTTCTCTGGTGTCCTCCCAAAACATACAGATAAGTTATTTGGCGCCCCCCTAAAATTGGCCCTGAACTACAATGGACATATGACTATGGTAGGGATTAGATTATGAGCCCCTTTACCAGTTCGGAACTGCAGTAGGCAGAATCTATGCCGCTTCTGCGGCTAACTCTGATGTGGTGTAGATTCGATGCCGTGGCTTACCGTAGTCCCGAGTCGATTGCTCTTCCTGGAAGAAATAAACTCAGCTAAGCTTCCTCCGATCAGTCAGGAGCCATTTTCATTGGCGCCTGACCTCCTAATCGCTGTAAGCCACAGCAATCAGGAAATTAAAAAAGAAAACAATGCCTCTGGTCCTTAAAGGAGCCAGAGGCTGTGTGGTCCTAGTGAGGTTAAAGGACAGTTAGTGACTCTAAAGTGCTGTGGAAGAAGGTGGCTCTATATAAATTATAATACTTATGTTAATTTATAGCAAATCTATGCAGTTTGAAATTGAACCAATCGGCATCAGCTGCTGCGTTTGATCAATGTATAAGCTGAACAAATGTGCATTAAATTAGCATAAACTCAGAATTATTAGCATCTCATTTACCAAGCCTAATTGGACTCTACTGCTTGAATTTTTTGTCAAGACCTCAGGTTTTCCAGACTGAGGCAGAAGTGAAAAAATTACATAATAGTGTAAGAAAGTTTTTATTAAAACTAAAAGACAAAATTGCTCCCCTTATGTCTTGTACATCACAGTGTCGGCATGTCAAGGCAGCACGCCTGTAGGACACCACGATGGTGAGCCAAGTCAGGTGCATCTGCCGCAAGGAGGAAAAGACAGGGTGACCAGCAGTATATCTGCAGCCACCCTCCAAAATGCGATGCAATTTGTCACTAAAGAACAGTTTTCAAAGCAAATTCTTAATTTTTTTTCATACTTGAGGGCTGAAGTTCAGAAATCCTGCTTTAGGTAAACCATATCAGACCACTGCGTTGCTTGAGAGATTGAAGGTAAAGGTACTGGACTGGCTGGCTATGCATGTCTCCAGGCCTAAACCCTGCCGAGCATCAGTGGGACATTCTCAAACAGAAGATGGTGGGTTGCAAGGTCTTTAACCTCTCTAGCGGTATGGACAGATATGTCCGTCCATAAAAACATGCTGTGAACAGTATAAACGTGCATACACATCAATACTCTCCTGCACTGTATACTAGACCCTTGCTTGACACATTTTGGCAAGTTACAGGAAAAAAAAAAGTTTTAAAAATAAATTGTATCACTTTTTGCACAGAAATCCTGGGTAAATTGAATGCCAGGGAGGTTTTAAAGGACTTACGAGCCGAACGGTATAAAAAAAGTTTAGTACCTGTGTCTATTGTGACTCTACGGAGGACGCCATCCGCGCCCTCCGTTTAATTCCGCTGGGTCCCCGCTCTGCTACTGGCCCTCTGGTCGGCTCCCGACCCCACCGTCTGGGTCGGGTTCTCATTCCTCTAGTAACATGGCCGACGGAGCTTGCTGCGGCTGCGCAGTCCGCATAGACGCGAGTGCGGCTGCGCAGCTCTAGGGCCTCCCCCTGATCCACGCACAGGAGCCTGTAGCATAGATGCGGCGGGAGGAGCCCTAGAGCTGCGCAGCCACACTTGCGTCTATGCGGACTGCGCAGCCGTGGCAGGCTCAGTTAGCCATGTTACTAGAGGAATGAGATCCCGACCCGGGCGGTGGGGTCGGGAGCCGACCATGGGCCTGTAGCAAAGCGGGGACCTGGCGGAATTAAATGGAGGGCGCGGATGGCATCCTCCGTACATTCAAAATAGACACAAGTACTAAACTTTTTTTATACCGTACGGCTCCTTAAGTCCTTTAAAGGGACTCCAAGCACCTCTCATGGGCATGCCTTTAAGACAGACGACTTCCAACAAAGTCATGCTATGACCCCTCTGGTGGAGCCTCTTGCAATGGCCATGCGTGTCACTTCCTCTTCCTGCTTCATTCAGTGATGCACTTCTCTAACAGAGAAGACAGGGGTGACCTGGAAGTTATAACAAAGCCAAGATGGCAACCGCGATTTTTAAATTGAAATCAAACGAAAACTATTTGGTGTAGAACGGCGATTCAGGCATCAAATGAAAGAGGAGAGCACAAGCTACAAAAAGGTATGCAGCTTTAAGTACTTTGCAGTACTGGATGGAGTCTTAAAAGCATGCCCAT
The DNA here is from genome assembly GCF_040937935.1 of Hyperolius riggenbachi. Lineage (NCBI taxonomy): Eukaryota > Metazoa > Chordata > Amphibia > Anura > Hyperoliidae > Hyperolius > Hyperolius riggenbachi. The sequence goes on from NC_090649.1 coordinate 223,290,997, forward strand.
GAGAGGTGCTCGGGATGTCCCTTTAATATCTGCAGAGGAGTGGGAGAGGTTTCCAGTGGCAACCTGTAAAGCTCTGGTGAACTCCCTGCCCTGCCCTGCTTCTTCCAGCCCCTAGAAGTCATTTTGGTCCCTCGGCGCAGCTCCGGTCCTATCTGGGGTCCCACTGGCAGGCTTTAAGGATTGCTGATCCCCGATGGGTTGGCACCTTCTGCGCATGCATGGACACGTGTGAGAACGCATCCACATCAATGGGCGCGTACTGCGCCATCACAGTAGTAATGCGCAGTATGCTCCCGATGACGCAGAAGCAAAAGACGCCGACCCATTGGGGATCTCCTATCCTTACAGGCTGCCAGTGGCACCCCAGGGAGGACCGGACCTACACAGAGGGACTCAAAAGTCTTCTAGGATCTGGAAGAAGCCCCAGGTAAATAAAACTACATTTATTTTTAGCCTTGTGAGTCCTTTAAGGCAGTGCTGGAAAATAATGGTGAGCATACATATATAAGTATAGAAATTTGCAGCAGAAACTTGATCATTTCCACTTAGGGATATACTCACATTTGTTGCCCGCAGCAGTTTAGATATTAAAAGCTGTGTGTTATTTTGATGAGACTACAAATTTACACTGTTACACAAGTTGTATATTGACTACTTTACATTTTATCAAAGTGTTCTATCTTCAGTGTTCCTTGGTGAGGGTGGGTTTTCCCTTTGGTGTTGTGCAATCAGGTGACTAATTCCCCTCAGGTGCAGCTGTATTTATCAAATATGTAATTTGTTACTTATGTCCAATTTCCATGAATTCTCCCATGCTACCAGTAGGTGGTATGGTTGCATACTTTTTTTCTCTTCACACTGCCTATTACACACCCAGCTATAAAGCCTCCAAGCAGGATGTTGGAACGCAGATGAACGAATAGTTAAAGGAATAAATTTGTCTAATTTCTGGACAACGTAGCTATATATTTTTTATTCAATTTAATGGCTCAGTCGGGAAGAAATTCACTCATTTGTGCGGCGCTGGTCTATGGGGATTCCCTGGGTGCCCTATGCTAGGATGCAAAACGCTCACAAAATCGCTTTGTGCAGCGATTGCGTGAGCGCTTTTAAGAATAAATACATTGTATTTATTCTTTTCCGGGTCAAAGAGTTCACTTCCTGACATGCGTCAGGGAGTGAATTACAAAAAAACGGTCTGGTGCTTAGAAAAGCGATTTTCACAAAAATGCAATGCCCACCCAAGCACCAGGAATCGACAAAAAAAAAAAACTCTCATAAAAACCCCAATGCAAACACTAACACGAGCAGAAGGCAATATGAACTAGGCCTAATGGAATTGTAATGTTTCTTCATTTTAAAGAAAAAGAAACCTCTCCTGTAGGGATGTTCAGAGACATGCAAATAATTCTAAATGGCATTCTCTATGCAACTTAAAAATGGACCAATCAAATGCCACCAAGGTGGCATTTAATTGGTCCATTTTCAAGCTGCATAAACTTACATTTTCAGAATCCTGGATCAACTCAGAATTATTTGCAGGTCACCGATCATACCTACTCACTGAACTAGGTCTGCTGATTTGGCCTGGTAACTGGGATCATTTGCACAGGAACTGTACAGACTTTGCAAAGAGATATTCAGAAAGCAGTTTATACCATCATGGCTGCAAGTAAGCATTGTTCACATCATCTGCCATTTCTGGTAAAAACATACCTGGCTACAGACATGTCTGTTACAATGGGCTCTATTCATAAAAAAATTTGTGGCGAAAAAACTCCTGGAGGGAAAATACCGCAGCGGTATCTTAGACTTTTGGGTGGTCATTCATAAAAATGTTGGCAGCTGCGATGCAAGTTCGGAGATCTCCTGCTGAAGGCTGGCGGTAAGCTGTCGGAAGGCATGCGGAAACACTTAAGCCGGCAGAGTCCCTCCGTGCACTGCTCTCTCTGGGAGGTCTGTCCCATTCACTTGTATGTAATCCGCAGGCTTCGAGGAAGCGGTATTTTCCGTCCACATACCGCTTCCTCTAATCTTTATGAATGGCCATTTTGTTACTTTTTTCTAGATAAATCTAGAAAACACTGCAGAAGGCGGAAATTTCTCGCTCTGATGGGGGAGTGTAGATTTTCATGCGGGAACAGCTTTTATGAATGCCCACTTTGCTAAATGGTTGGGAAAGTCCGCTGTTTTGAGCGGAAAACTTGCGGTAACGTTTTATGAATAGAGCCCATTATGTTCATAGGATGAACAATTGCAATGTTACATATTATCACACACATCCACAAACGCATGGTAGAAAGTGCATTAGGATAGCGTGATCAGTGGTGTGCAGAAGTATGGGCAGCACAGCAAGGCAGTGGAATGCAATGTACATAATGGGAACACACCCTAATTGAAACAGGATGACAACATCTTTGCCTCCTTTAAAAATGCTAGTCCCGTCATTTTGATTCTTTTTGTCTTTAGTAGTTTTCTGTCAATGATTTAAAGTGTACATGAATCAAAAAAGTGCCCTAGGGAGAGTCCCCAACCCCTGGTCCGCAGCCCACAGGCTGTACTGAGCTGGGCTGTGCGTGTCTGACTGCACAGTGAATAGAGTTGCTCACAGTAGAGTCACTGAAGTCAGCAGGAGGCTGGACCCATTCTTACTGCTGCCACCTGGTGTCTGTAATTTGTAATGCAGCATGCTTTCTGTCTATATGGACACCAGGTGGCAGAATTACAGAATTAAGGGATTACAGAAGTTACGGTGGGAGGAACACCACATGCTGATAAGCAGCACACCCGGTAGGTCATCTTCTTCCTTTGCAGCATAAATCTGTGTCTTCAAAACTTATGTCAAGTGCCCTGAGTCTCATTACAGTTGAAGGTGCAGCACAGTTATGCACCCTCGTCTCCTCTCTGTCTTACTGGCATGGGCAGGAGACTCAATTCCACTGTGCTCTCTGCAGCAAAGTGCAGGACAAACCCTCCTTAACTTGGGAATGGGGCGTTGCATTGACTCGGGACCCAGTGTAAAAGAAATCTAGGACTTTCAGCTTTCCAAAATGGTTATATCTGGCTAGGGGATCAAACAGAACTTTAACAAAAGCTGCCAAACCTTCCAGACAGGCTAATACGTAAGTGCGGAAAAATGTAAAGCTGAAAGTGTCGGGAAGGGTAGAGTGAGTGTAGGGAGAAGGGAAAGGTAAAAGTGAGTGAGAAAGCAGATGAAGGCAAGAAGAGCTGAAGAGGACGGTGCTAGTAGATAGGGAATCCAAAGCAGTACCCCCCTTCACCACCTGTCACAACAAATGTACCTTGTGCTGGTGGGTTATACAGCAGCCCCAATCAGCAAAAGTGCTGAGGGAAGTGAGGATGGTGGTTGGGTAGGGCTGTTGCTGCCAGGAATTTATGTACTGACACTGCTTGTAGAACACCCCTAAGTCCCAACTACCCTCCACACCCCCGCAGGTATACTGGCTCACCCGCACGCCTGGTCCTTGGAAAAATTGCCCGATGCTGAAGCAGTCCTTGGCTCAAAGGTTGGGGACTGCTGCCCTAGGGAGTACTTACCTCAAGAGGGGTAAGCCTCTGGCTCCTACAGGCGCTCCCACCTTCCTCACCAGTGAGGATCCAGCGCTGGGACCCCCAAAGATCCCTTGTCAGGACCCTCACAGTATAAAGTTCCAATCGGGCTCCGGCGGAAGTAACCAGGGGCGTAGCAATAGGGGTTGTAGAGGTAGTGGCCGCATTGGGGCCCTTGGGCCAGAAGGGCCCCACGGGGCTCTTCTTCAAGCAAAGTATTAGCTGTTTATTAGTTCTGTGGCGGTAATAAGAACTTAAATAGGAGTGATCATTAAACTGTTCCCCGTCCCTTTCTTGCGCCATAACAAGTGTTACGTATAGAGTGCTGGGGGGGGGCATGCAAAACTTGCAGCGGGGCCTATAGCTCCGTAGCTACACCACTGGAAGTAACCAAGCCCAATCTGCTCCGCTCTACCGCACAGGCTATTTCCGCTGGAGCCCAAGCGGGAAGCTGATACTGCGCCTGCACAGAAATAAAAGAATTCGGATTGGCTCCCCAGAGGCAACTGTTCCATATTTTCAGAAGTCTTGTGCACACACCAAATTAAGCTCAGCTGAGGCAGCCGCTAAATGCCGCCTCTACTGAGAAGCTAGTATGTGTATGGCAGCTCCTGACCACCCCCCCATCTGGTTTGATGGTTTATCTCAGCTGAACACTGCTTTACTGTTCTCTCTCCTCACCAATCCCACTCAGCTGTGTGCTGCTGGCTGTCCCTCCACCTCCATCCATAGTAACAGAACATGTTGCTAGTGACGCATCTGTACACCATTGGCTCTGAACTGCCACTTAAGGGTTCCATTCCTGACCCTGCCTAGCAACAGTGATTGAATGTGTGTACCTAGCCTAAGAGCTTCTTTGCACTCATTTTGACAATGAAACACGCCTGTGTCAGGCACCTAAAAGTAGCCTCAGGGGTCTTTCACACTAGATCCATTGCATTCTATCACAACTGACAGTATCACATTCCAACGCAGTGCAATGGTATGTTCAAGTGGGGTGCCGTGCAGTTGGTCCCGTCACAGTAATGGTGTTTACAGGGCCAGTGAAGCATACTTTATAGTACTGTATGCTTTGCTGTATGGTCGCAATGCACATCTAATGCAGTATGTGACTTCGCCACCATTGGGTTTGCGATTTTATTGCAATGCAACACACATAGGCCCGGATTCACTAACCAGCGCTAAGCTGATTAGTGTGCTTTAATACCTAGTGGGCGCAAACCACAGAGTTAGGTGGTTTGCGCCCATACATTGCGCATACCCCAGCATAGTGCACAGCCATTAATAGTGCGCGGTGCGACGATAACGTTGCACCCCCTGTCCTGTAAACGAGGCACCCGATGCGCCATTTTCGTTGTACTGGGTGCAACATTTACAGGGCAGCGGGTGCGACGTTATCGTCGCACCGCGCACTATTAACGGCTGCGCACGCACTACGCTAGGGTATGCGCGATGTAGCTTTGCGCGGCTATTAGTGCCGGTTAGTGAATCAAGCCCATAGGGCTCTATTCACAAAAATTCTCATAAATGACTTATTTATCACCTATTTGATAAAAAACCTTTCAGCCTATTTACAAGCAAAATAATCACTCAAACTAAGTTGTTCCTGATTAACTTCATTCCAATCTTACCTTTCTTGCCTTAATATTATATTCTATTTTTGCTCTTTGGAAGCTTAAAAATGTAACATAGATAAGGTGAAAACAGAGGAAACCGGGTGAAAAAGCTTTGTGAATCATGTCCATAGTGTGAAAGGGCTACTACAGTTTCTAGGCTTTGCTCATTCATTACAAGAAAGACATTTTGAATCAGGATGATACCATTTATTGGCTTAGAGGGAAAGGTGTACGCTTTCAGCTATGAAGCCTTCCTCAGGCCCAGTGCACAACAAAACCGCTAGCAGATCTTCAAAACGCTAGAACTTTTTGGAGCAGATTTCAGAGCGATTCTAGGCATGTTTAGAGACTTTTCTAAACATGCCTAGTGTTTTCTGGAGCGTTTTTGTGTAGCAGATTTCATATATTGTTACAATAAAGCTGTTACTGAACAGCTTCTGTAACAAAATCACCTGGAAAACCGCTCTGATTTTGCGTTTTTTTTTTAGGGCGGTTTGAGCTTTACCTATTCTTTACATTGAGGTAGAAACGCTTCTGCAAACCAAAAAGTGCTGCAGGACCCACGTTTGCGGTTTGCTATAAACCGCCAGTGTGCACCAGCCCATTGAAATACATTAGCCAAGCGTTTTTCAAGGCGGAAGCGGTTTGCACCAGGCCTCAGACTTGATTCCTGTATACTGTCTGAGGAAGGCTTCATAGCTTACTCCTAAGTTAGCCAATAAATGGCTAGAGATGTCGCGAACCTCCGATTTTTGGTTCGCGAATAGACTTCAATGGGGATGCGAACTTTGAAAAATAGAAAAAATTATGCTGGCCACAAAAGTGATGGAAAATATGTTTCAAGGGGTCTAACACCTGGACCCCCAGGTGGCGGAGTGGGATAGACACCAAAAGTCCTGGGGAAAAATCTGGATTTGACGCAAAGCAGCGTTTTAAGGGCAGAAATCACATTGAATGCTAAATTGCAGGCCTAAAGTGCTTTCAAACATCTTGCATGTGTATACATCAATCAGGGAGTGTAATTAGAGTACTGCTTCACACAGACACACCAAACTCACTGTGTAACGCACCGCAAACAGCTGTTTGCGTAGCGACGGCCGCGCTGTACTGGTGTGCAACATGGCCAGAGTGCAGGCCGTGGCAGTTTTCCAGCCCATATGGTCGTCGGGCTGTGGTAGCTCAATGATAGAACAACAGTGACTGTCAAGCTGATCAAATTTGGTCTGTCCACAATGAAGCAAAGACCTTATTATCTTCTTGTATGTAGGTAGGCATAGGTAGGAGTCCCAGTATAGGTAGGTAGGCATAGGTAGGTGCCTCAGTAGTTAGCTAGGCATAGGTAGGATACCCAGTATAGGTAGGTAAGCATAGGTAAGAGTCCCAGTATAGGTAGGTAGGTGCCTCAGTAGTTAGCTAGGCATAGGTAGGAGACCCAGTATAGTTAGGTAGGCATAGGTAGGTGTCCCAGTAGTTAGCTACGCATAGGTAGGAGACCCAGTATAGGTAGGAAAGCATAGGTAGGAGTCCCAGTATAGGTAGGTAGGTGCCTCAGTAGTTAGCTAGGCATAGGTAGGAGACCCAGTATAGGTAGGTAAGCATAGGTAGGAGTCCCAGTATAGGTAGGTAGGTGCCTCAGTAGTTAGCTAGGCATAGGTAGGAGACCCAGTATAGGTAGGTAGGCATAGGTAGTAGTCCCAGCATAGGTAGGTAGGCATAGGTAGGTCCCCTAGTATAGGTAGGTAGGTAGGTAGGTAGGTAGGTGTCCCCATATAGGTAAGTAGGTGCCCCAGTAGTAAGGTCCAGCTGCAACATATAGGGCTGTATAATGTCAGTGTCAGTGAGCAACACACACAAAAAACACATCAGGAAAACATTAGCTCTCAAAAGAGCTGTTGAGGGGTGCTATTTTAGCAATAACAATCAGCCAGGAGCAAGCCAAGAGCCTAACTAATCTTTCCCTAGGAGAAAAAATCTGCAGCAGCTCTCCCTAGTCTGTCTATTTGCAGCAGGCACACGAGAGTGTCATGGCCAGCAAGCCTGCCTTATATAAGGGGGGGGGGGGGGCTCCAGGGCTTAGTGTAGCCTGAATGGCTACAATGTGCCTGCTGACTGTGATGCAGAGGGTCAGAGTTGACCCTCATAGTGCATTATGGGGCGATTCGAACTTCCGCAAAAGTTCGCCTGCTCCAGGCGAACGCGAACCACCAAATTTCGCCTGGAACCGTTCGCAGGCGAACCGTTCGCGACAGCTCTATAAATGGCATCATCCTAATTCAAAACTTCTTTCTTTTACCGATGGCTGACATGGTACAATACTCCACTGCTGCTCATTCATTACAACAATTGCTATGGAAACTCCAGTGTCAGTATTTTTGATTAGTAAATTAACTTTTATATTGGGTAAATGGCATGCTTTGTCAATTCATGAAAATGTCATAAGTTCTGTTTACTTGCCACAAGCTTTGAGCTGCTGTTATAACACAGATGCCTCTCTGGCTCCCGTACCTCTGATTTCCAGCTCTCTCACATGCCATGCTAAGTGGTGCAGCTGCTACCTGCATCTGCTTCCCTGGTGATGAGGAGAATAATGCTTTCCTGAGGCATAAATTATACTTCCCTACAAGGAAACTGCTAAATGAGTAAACATTGCTGAAGGAAAAGAACTCTGTTAAGCTAGATTCACAGTGGTGTGTTACATTCCCTGTAAAGCAGAAGCAACGGGAAAGTCGTGCCGCACGTAATTCACTTATTGCGCAAAACATGGGACTCAACCGAAAAATTCGCTAAACTCTATTTTCCTACTCATAACGTTTAAAATGTTACCACATATGTCTCTTGTAGTTTTGCTAAAACTTTCCCAAGTTTGATTACAATTTTGAAAATAACTATGCTGGATTGAGTTTGTCCCTACTTTTTTTTTTTTTTTTTTTAATGTGACATGTGTCCAAGCTAACCACTTGAGGACCACAGTGGTAAACCCCCCCCCCTAAAGACCAGGCACATTTTAACTAAAATGGCCACTGCAGCTTTAAGGCCAAGCTGCAGGGCTGTACAACACAGCACACAAATGATTCCCACCCCCTTTTCCCCCCACCAACAGAGCTCTCTGTTGGTGGGGTCTGATCAGGTGTTTGTTTGTTTTTTTATAAATATTTGTTTTTTAACCACTTTGGGACCAGCACCCTCTGCCCCCTTAAGGACCAGAGGGTGCTGGTCCAGGAAAGCGCCGCTTCCCGACGAATCGTCGCTAAAATCCGCTGCTCCCGACGGTCACGCTGCTCTGTCCCCGCCGCAGGCTGCTCTGTGCCATTTTCATTGGCTCCTGACCCTGTCACTCCATGTAAGCCAATGGGAACGGCTTACATGAATGACAGGGCCAGGAGCCAATGAAAACGGCTCCTGCCCGGCTCACAGTGCTCTGCCGTCATAGAGGCAGCAGGGCAGCTTATTGCGGCGGAGATCGAGCGGCGACAGCGGCGGGGACGGGTGGGTAGAGTTTACGTCAGGTGAGAACCACAGCGCCCCCTGCCCACCGTAGATTTATACTGCGGCGGTCCGCAGGTAGTTAAACAAAATGTGCATTTTTTTTTAATAGTTTTTTTTTTACTTATTCCTTTCCCTCCCTCCCTCCAGCCAGCCAATCATGCAATCGGCTCTCATAGGCTTCTGCCTATGAGAGCCGATCGCTCTCTTATCCCCCAGGGGAACACCCGTGTCACACGGCTGTCCCCAGTACAGCGCTGCTGCTGATCGCAGCGCTGTACTATGTGTTTAGACGCCGTTTCGCCGTCTAACAGTCTCACGAGTGGCGATTGCCGCTCAGAGACTTAAGAGGGGGTGGAGCTCCGCCCCCCGAGCAGGAGATGTGCATGCTGCCTGTGCGCGATCTCCTGCAAAACAGAGCCCCAGGACTTGACGCCAATTGGCGTTAGGCGGTCCTGGGGCTGCTGCCGCGGCCACGCCCATTGGCGTTAGCCGGTCGGCAAGAAGTTAAGACCCACCAAAATGTATTCTACATCTTGTCACAGTTAAAATGATACCACATGTACCTCATTTAGTAATCATTTAGTAACAATTTAGGTGACCTCTCCACAAATACAAGGTCAGTATATATACACGTCCTGTGCTCATGAAGTGGTTAATATTGCATTTCAGGTGAAGGCTGGCCCCATTTTGATCACTCTCTCTGAGCCGGAAATTACCCTGCAGTGTGCGGCTTTGTTCTTACTGAAGGTCACGGTCTTCCATCCCTTTTCATGCCTACATTTTCATTACATTGAAATTACCATTTTTTTCTAGGATTTAGCCAGCTAAGTAGAATTCATTTCGCAGTACAATTTATAACAACATTTTAACCTTTTTGATTATTAATCTGACTTTTGATCTGTTTAGAAAATCTGTTCTACCCAATTTCCAGTTTATTTCATAATGGATTTACATGTTTTCAGTCTATGATACTATTTTCTATTCACTACAGTACAACCATCTTTTAGAATGATGAAGACTGAGAGGTCAATTTTTACTTTAAAGCAAACAGGGATAAATTCTGCTCGTCATGGATAAGTTTACATGGTAATCAGGATGAAATATTCATAGAGTTTGCCTTCTTTATAGGTCACTTAGCGAGAAAGAACCATAGAAGTTTTTTTTTTTCCGTGTTTTGAGCTCATTGGTGGCAGTTTCTGCTACAAGGGGTGAACCGGAGATCAAAATGGTGATATTTTTTTTTGTCTTCACCACCTTGATTGTGACAGATTTTGCTTTTTCCCACCTTTTATAATGTGACTTCAGTCTTACCAAATCTACAGTGGTGTGAAAAACTATTTGCCCCCTTCCTGATTTCTTATTCTTTTGCATGCTTGTCACACTTAAAGTGACTCTGTAACAAAAATTACAACGTTTTTTCTACCATCCTACAAGTTCCTAAACCTATTCTAATCTGTTCTGGCTCACTGCAGCACTTTGTACTATCACGGTCTCTGTAATAAATCAATGTATCTTTCCCCTGTCAGACTTGTCGGCCTGTGTCTGGAAGGCTGCCAACTCTTCCGTGCTGGTCTGTTCCTCTATGCACACTCCAGTGTGTGTTTTATTTACATAAGCCAGCAGCTTCTCTGCTATCTTATCAGTGATAGAAGAGTGCTGGATAAAAATCCTTCTCTGTTAGGCTGTGAAAGTAGCTGGCTGACACATACTGAGGAATTACAAACACAGGCACAGCTGTCTGCAGGAAGCCTGTAATGTTCAGTGCATGAGAGAAGAAGGGGACAGAAGGTAAACACACAAATGATCTTTTGAGATTAAAAAGGAAAGCTGTATACAGCCTGCTTGTGTATGGATGTATTTTTTATGTGTGGACATATTGTACATCAATCTACTTCCTGTTTTGGTGGCCATTTTGTTTGTTTATAAACAAACTTTTTAAAACTGTTTTTGACTACTTTTAATGCGGCGGGGAGCGGCGAAATTGTGACAGAGGGTAATAGGAGATGTCCCCTAACACACTGGTATGTTTACTTTTGTGCGATTTTAACAATACAGATTCTCTTTAAATGTTTCTGCTCATCAAAAACCGTTAACTATTAGTCAAAGATCACATAATTGAACACAAAATGCAGTTTTAAATGATGGTTTTTATTATTTAGTGAGAAAAAAAACTCCAAATCTACATGGCCCTGTGTGAAAAAGTGATTGCCCCCCTTGTTAAAAAATAACTTAACTGTGGTTTATCACACCTGAGTTCAATTTCTGTAGTCACCCCCAGGCCTGATTACTGCCACACCTGTTTCAATCAAGAAATCACTTAAATAGGAGCTATCTGACACAGAGAAGTAGACCAAAAGCACCTCAAATCTAGACATCATGCCAAGATCCAAAGACATTCAGGAACAAATGAGAACAAAAGTACTGTAATTGAGATCTATCAGTCTCGTAAAGGTTATAAAGCTAATTCTAAAGCTTTGGGACTCCAGCAAACCACAGTGAGAGCCATTATCCACAAATGACAAAAACATGGAACAGTGATGAACCTTCCCAGGAGTGGCCGGCCGACCAAAATTACCCCAAGAGCGCAGCGAAAACTCATCCGAGAGGCCACAAAAGACCCCAGGACAACATCTAAAGAACTGCAGGCCTCACTTGCCTCAATTAAGGTCAGTGTTCACGACTCCACCATAAGAAAGAGACTGGGCAAAAACGGCCTGCATGGCAGATATCCAGGCGCAAACCACTTTTAAGCAAAAAGAACATTAAGGCTCGTCTCAATTTTGCTAAAAAAAACCATCTCAATGATTGCCAAGACTTTTGGGAAAATACCTTGTGGACCGACGAGACAAAAGTTGAACTTTTTTCTGAAGGTGCGTGTCCCGTTACATCTGGCGTAGAAGTAACACAGCATTTCAGCAAAAGAACATCATACCAACAGTAAAATATGGTGGTGGTAGTGTGATGGTCTGGGGTTGTTTTGTTGCTTCAGGACCTGGAAGGCTTGCTGTGATAGATGGAACCATGAATTCTACTGTCTACCAAAGAATCCTGAAGGAGAATGTCCGGCCATCTGTTCGTCCACTCAAACTGAAGCGATCTTGGGTGCTGCAGCAGGACAATGACCCAAAACACACCAGCAAATCCACCTCTGAATGGCTGAAGAAAAACAAAATGAAGACTTTGGAGTGGCCTAGTCAAAGTCCTGACCTGAATCCTATTGAGATGTTGTGGCATGACCTTAAAAAGGCGGTTCATGCTAGAAACCCCTCAAATAAAGCTGAATTACAAAGATGAGTGGGCCAAAATTCCTCCAAAGCGCTGTAAAAGACTTGTTGCAAGTTATCGCAAATGCTTGATTGCAGTTATTGCTGCTAAGGGTGGCCCAACCAGTTATTAGGTTCAGGGGGCAATTTCTTTTTCACACAGGGCCATGTAGGTTTTGAGTTTTTTTTATCACTAAATAATAAAAACCATCATTTAAAACTGCATTTTGTGTTCAATTATGTTATCTTTGACTAATAGTTAACGGTTTTTGATGAGCAGAAACATTTAAGTGTGACAAACATGCAAAAGAATAAGAAATCAGGAAGGGGGCAAATAGTTTTTCACACCACTGTATGTAGTAGAAAAAAACTAAGTAGATATACTTTGCATGAATACTTCAGGTAGTCCCAACAAATTAGACAGAAGTGGTAAGATTGTACAATCAAGATTGTATTATAGAATATCTTAGGAATTATGTTGGTCAAACGGGATCTTAAGGTAGCCATACAGCTAGCAATTTTGCAGTACGATCGACCATTCGATTCAATCATTTTATCGAATCGAGAAGGAATCGAGAGAGGATTGACTGTGCTCCAGATTTCCTAATTGATGAAGAGGCTGATTTGTCGAATCGAACAGCTTACTCGATCGAGCAGGATGCAAAATATTCGATTAGTGAAGGGGAATAGCATAGGAATCACTAGTGTGTGGGTCACTAGTCGATCGACTTTCGATCTACTATACTGAAGTCGATTCCCCAATAAAGTTGATCGCTTTGTTGATTGAATCAGACTCGCTAGATATATGGCTACCTTTAAGAAAAAAAACGTATTTTTCCCTCTGTCAGTAACAATCTATTTTCCTCATGTATTTGGATATCTCCTACCAGTTACCGGAATCTCATTAGATTATAGAGAGAGAACAGCATACTCTGTTTAGATGGGACTTTATAGCTCACAAAGGTAATGTAATTACTTTTTAGAGTGGCTATTGTACTTCAGTTCTTGATATTTCGTGTCGTTTCTCAGCACAGATCAAGAGAAGATTAGCTTCTTTATACACAATGTGCCAGTGACGTCTTTGCAAATGTAAAATTTTCTTCTGGTTTAACCATTTAAAGGACATCCAAGGTGAAAATGGTGGCCATAAAAAGATTCTATACATTAAGGGCTTGATTCACAAAACGGTGCCGTTAGCATAGGCGTGCTAAACAGTTCACGTGCAAAGCCCCGCGATTGCGGACATTTGCGCGCGATAACGTGGACTTTTGCGCGTGCAAAAGTCCACGAGCAGCACTTCGCGTGCTAACTGTTTAGCACGCCCGTGCTAACAGTTAGCACAGTTTTGTGAATTAAGCCCTAAGTAGGCTATCCACACCGGAATCACTGTCTGTTTCCTCCCACAATCAATCCTGGACTAGGCTCGACCACAAGAAATGGTCAACCTTTGAACCAAAATATTCATCACCCACGCATGCGCATTTTGCTCTTTGACACCGCTTTGGTTGTGTTCCCGGTGATTTTGTGATTGCAGTGCACTATAAGCACCTGTTCCCCTCCCCTTTTGCGTCATGTTTATACTAGATTTTTTTGTGTTTGTTTTCCAAGTGTCAGTCAGTTGTACTGGTTAGATCAGAAACACAAACACACCATAAATCATGCATGAAAAGTGGTTCAAGAATCCCATTGCACATGTACAAATGGCAAAATGGCCTTTCTCCCTACCTGCAGTACCAGCGCCTAGAGGGAAGAGTGCATGCATCTGCATTTGCAAATATGATCCATGTTAGATATAGTCTTGGCAATGGGCTGCAGCAAATCAGTAGGGATGTGGGCGTCATCTGGTATTCAAGCCTGATTCATTTTGATAAAGGCCATGTTGTGTACATTGCCTATGGGCAGGGGAATGCACATGCCAGCTGTCACCCTCCACAGGGCCACCGCTAGCTACAAGCAAAGGAAGCGGCGGCCTAGGGCCTCCTCCCCTGCTGGGGCCTCGGGTTGGGCTGCCCTGTGCTCCACAGTCCCCCTCCTGAGTTACATGTCCATGACACAGCGGCCAATCTCATTGCTCTCCCCGTACAGCGCTGGGAGTAACTATGGTGACTGGATGCCAAGTGGCAGCAGCGCCACTTAGAATCTGGCCACCGTGGTTAGTCCCAGTGCGGGCACCTCCAGGTCGACAAGCATTCTTCTTTCTCCCTTGCTGCTTCCTTCTAGTGCCTGCATTTACTGATTTTGTCATTACGTGACACAGACACTAGGATGAAGCAGTGAGGAAGAGGAGGTCACTCATCATGGAGGCACACGTGTTGGGAGCAGGTGAGTGAACAGGGGGCAAGTATTTCAGGCTACCTATACTGATGGCTCCTATATAGCAGCATGCCACCTATACTGGAGACACCTATACCTGGCTACCTATACTGGAGGCACTTAAGCATATAGCATCATGCAGTTGGCCCCACCCATTTTTCCACCACAGAGCTGCTTAATTCCGTCTTGGGGCCACACCCTATTTTGTGCCATAGCGGGCTTCTCTCTTCGGGGGGGGGGGGGGGGGGGGGGTTGGGCACAAATTATGGGCTGCTTGGGGCCCACAAACACCTCAGCTGTGCCTCTGACGCTTCCAGCAGAATAGAGTATACTTTCTGGTGAGACATTTTCACCAGGGCAGGCCAGCACACCTAGTATATACTCTGCAAGCCCTGGTCACTTGCAAATCAGACACTCAACAGAACTCAGGGGGTCTCATTTCTGAGGCGGAGTTCACACATTTGTTGACTATAATGGGCAAATGCTAACCGAGTACTATTTTGGGCCAGGCCTGCCTGCCTACTATAACTTGAAGAAAGCTTGTACCATCATATGGTGCCTGTTTGTCTGTCATTGGTAGCAGCAGAGCTGTTCCGATTGTCAGGTAAAAAAATACATATATCCAGGCACATCGCATCTAGTTAGGACATTAAATAAGTTATTAAGGAAAGGCAGGTGCTGAAGGGGGTGTGGCTAGAAAACAGCAAAAATCTATTAACCCTTCGCACTCTTGCATGCAAATGTTCAAACAAATGCATTCACAGATTCACTCATCCAGGCACAACTGTTATCCCTACAGCTAAGTTAAAAGCCGGGGTCTTAGTTCACAGAAGAATGCATTCTTATGCTTAGTCACCTATACTGCGCAGAAGTACCCAGGTAAACATAGGTGTCCTAACTCTGGCCCTGTAACATGCATAGTGCAGACATGCAAACACATTCATTGCATCAAACCTATCAATGGATTAGGAACACACATCCTGACGTCCTCTCCTGGGACAGATAGTGCATCTTACCAATCGCACAAGGGAGCTAACGTAATGTATTTATGTGCACCATGCGCATACACCAGCATAAGCTGTGTGCATGTTGACAAACACATACAGGTGAAGGAAGGAGTGCACTGAATTAGTCTTCCTTAACTTATTTAATGTCCTAACTAGATGCGATGTGCCTGGATATATGTATTTTTTTCTTGTTACTGACCTCTGTGGCTAGGGTCTAATTCAGTTGTATTAGCAGGTTTACTGAGAAATGTAACAGTTAAATCTGGAAGCATGTAAACTAAAAAAGGTCTTTTAAAATGAAATAACCCGTTGACTATAGAAACTGTCTCACTTTTATACTCTATATTGAATATACCAAGAGCCGAAGAAAGAAAAATGTTTCAGGTCTACCTCAGAAAATGATTGGAAACTTAACATGCAGCAGATGAATTGCATAGTTGTTGTGAAATGTTAACCAACAGGGTGAAAAAATAACACATTGGGCTTAATTCACTAAAGGGTGCTAAGTGTTAGCATGCCAGTGAAAATCCCCTTAGCATGTGCAAAGGCACGCGAATGGTACGGTGTTTCGCACGCACTGGTGCGACATTTCGCGTGCACCGTGCTAAACTTTACGCGCTGAACTGTAACAGCTTTAGACAAAAAACTTAGCATCCTAGTTTGCACGTCCAAAGCTGTTAGGCGTGCTAACTACGTTATCATGCCTTTATGAATCGAGCCCATTCTCTCATGCGGGTGATACACGGGTCGACCGCCGGATCGACCACAGCCGCGCCCCCGTTTGTCCGCGCGGATCGATTACCGCTCGCCCCCGCTTCCTTATCAGCGCTCAGTCATTGTCTGCAGGCGGGAATCGACTGGGCGGGGGTCAAGCGGCTTGATCGGGCCAGCTGAATATTATCAGCTGGCCGGATCAGCTGGTCGATACACGGTACAGAAACGTACCGTGTATCCCCAGCATTACTCTATTGTTACTAACAACCAGCTTGCTGAACCAGCAATACAGTTTTCACCTACAGCAGCTTTAGAGGGAATCAGGAAATGTGGGCGCCTCAGGCTAATGGGATATTTGGACATCCTACGCTAATGCAAACTATCGGCTATTGGACACTAAAGAAGAGATTATGATCCCCGATTAATAGGGGGCACTGGGCCCATCCAACAGAAAATTTTCATTTTGAAGATTAGTGTTTTTGAAAAATATTGTTTGGAAATTAGTTTTGAGAATTATAATTACATAAATTACAGGTTTCAATTACAGTTTCAACATTATCTTAGAAATGTATTGCTTTTTTGTATTAACGTATTTGTAGCAGATAAAGGCGGTTTTAGGCGTCTGGAAGGGGGCTTTAATATTAGGCACCACCGGTGGGAGGTCTTCGGGTTATTGCATAGGTAGAGGGAGGATTCTCTGTGAGAGTAGGGTTAGGTTTAGTAATAGTAAAATATCAGTAATTACCACAGTTTCGCTATGCTTATTGCGACTGTAAATATATTTTCATTGTTAAAGTTAATATTTTGCGATTACTGTTATTTTAAGATATTTCTTATTAACCTTTAAAATAAAGATGAAGATTTAATAAAATAGAGACAATATTTTAAAATGTCGTCTATACCTCATGCCCTTTTTTCTGGCTCTCTTATTTGATGTATGCCTTTAGATGTGTATGTGTCCTCTATCCTGTGGCTGGGAGCATTCTGCACATGTGCAGTACAAATTTTTATGTACTTCACATGTGCAGAATGCTCCCACCTACATTTGCATGAACAGAAGGTGCGCAGACAGGAGATGCAGGGGGCTGGGAGAAGCCCCAGGTACGTTAAACTGCTTTCTACTTGTGTTTAGTTTCAGTTCCCCTAATAACAATTGCCGCCTTAATTTCAAGCTGTCTTTGCGGCTTTCATCTTCATAGAGCTGGTGTGGGGCTACTTACCCGGGGACAGGGCTGTACTTGATATGGAACAGTAAAATACCGTTATGAGGAGCTGGTTCGGGAACAGAGTCAGATCAGGAGTGGGAGGTAGAAAGGATGCATGAACCCCCAGCATCTGCCAATCCTTTAAATGGCCCTGGAAAACATGTGTTAGCAGTACCCTGAATGAAATTCAAGGTACTGTGCACAGAGTTAGGAGCACAGGCTCTAACTATCTAGCTCTAAATGGGGCCTCCAGTGGTAAACATATACTTATTTTGCCTTCACTATGTAAATGTATAAGTTTTGCAGGCTTTGTGTGGGCTTGGCTAATGGGCCTGCTGCTCTCCTGGGATGCCCTTGTGAAATCACTATGCATATGGTTCTGCTACACAAAGATACATTCAAAACTAGCCATTTCAAGCACAATTACTGGATTTAATTTTTAATAACTATTACGGATGCTCAATGATATGCAAATTATTCCAAGTGGATTTCAGGTTTATGCAATTATTGTATGTACATGTATGCAGCTTGAAAATGGACCACTCAGATTCCACTTAGATGAAATTTGACTGAAACAATGTAAAGCTGAATATAATTGCATAAAAAATGTGAATAATTGCATCTCATTGGTGATCCTTACTCTTTCTGCTTTGCCAACAAGCATACACTAAATGGAGTCCTCATCTTCAATCGTCACCAAATGGTCTGCCTGACACCTCTTTGTACTAACCTGAGACTATTCTCCCAATAGCCTTGATTCACTAAAGGGTGCTAAGTGTTAGCACGCTAGTGAAAAGGCACTTAGGACACGAAAACGGCTGCTTCAATAGCTAATATGCGTGCAAGCGTTTGCACGCACAAGGTCTAGCGCTGTACGCGATGTGTCGCACCGGTGCGCGTGAAACGTCGCACCATTTGCACGCTAAGCGTACTTAGCAAGCGAACGGTGCGACGTTTCGTGTGCACCACTAAACTTTGTGCGCGATCAGTACCAGCTTTACACGTGCAAACTACTTAGCACCCTAGTTTGCACGTCCAAAGCTATTAGTCGTGCTAACTAGTTTAGCACCCTTAAAAGAATCGAGGCCAATGTAGTTTTGAAAGGTAGACAAGCCACTAACCTTCCTACAAACGCCTTTGCTGACCATCTGAACCCTATGCTAGTTACATAATGCTACGTCCCCCACCACCTTGTCACCCAATCATAGCCATTTGTCAGAATTGGAGGGCAGGGTGTAGCTTTAACGGCAACCACCCAATATGTGGCAAGGAAAGAATGTGATTAGGGAATGTTCCATGCCCACTTGCAAAGTGACTGTGGGAGGTTGGGCCAAGCAATGACACAAATGCCCTCCTCTTGAAGATAATAGTACCCCAACAAATAATAGTACCCCAGCAGTTTGACACCATTACTGAAGCCTTGAAATGTATGTAGTTAGGCTAGTAAGTCTATGAACACATTTAACACACTGAATAAAATAATAATGTGTATGTTGAATTATGTACATTAATTCCTTATACATTATACAGATTCACAGAATGATTAATATTAACACAACTGAAGCAAAATAAAAACTATTGCTTAGAACAACCAATCAGAAATTTGCTTTATTTACACATGGAGCCCGGATTGGTTGCTCTATGCGCTTTTGCTCCAGTTTTCTTTGCAGTTGTATTGTTCGTCGCATCAGCTTTCATCTTTACAGGGAGTGCAGAATTATTAGGCAAGTGGTATTTTTGAGGAATAATTTTATTATTGAACAACAACCATGTTCTATTACTATTACTGTGCATAATTATTAGGCAACTTAACAAAAAACAAATATATACCCATTTCAATTATTTATTTTTACCAGTGAAACCATTATAACATCTCAACATTCACAAATCTACATTTCTGACATTCAAAAACAAAACAAAAACAAATCAGTGACCAATATAGCCACCTTTCTTTGCAAGGACACTCAAAAGCCTGCCATCCATGGATTCTGTCAGTGTTTTGATCTGTTCACCATCAACATTGCGTGCAGCAGCAACCACAGCCTCCCAGACACTGTTCAGAGAGGTGTACTATTTTCCCTCCTTGTAAATCTCACATTTTATGATGGACCACAGGTTCTCAATGGGGTTCAGATCAGGTGAACAAGGAGGCCATGTTATTAGTTTTTCTTCTTTCGTACCCTTCCTTGCTAGCCACGCTGTGGAGTACTTGGACGCGTGTGATGGAGCATTGTCCTGCATGAAAATCATGTTTTTCTTGAAGGATGCAGACTTCTTCCTGTACCACTGCTTGAAGAAGGTGTCCTCCAGAAACTGGCAGTAGGACTGGGAGTTGAGCTTGTCTCCATCCTCAACCCGAAAAGGCCCCACAAGCTCATCTTTGATGATACCAGCCCAAACCAGTACTCCACTTCCACCTTGCTGGCGTCTGAGTCGGACTGGAGCTCTCTGCCCTTTACCAATCCAGCCACGGGCCCATCCATCTGGCCCATCAAGACTTACTCTCATTTCATCAGTCCATAAAACCTTAGAAAAATCAGTCTTGAGATATTTCTTGGCCCAGTCTTGACGTTTCAGCTTGTGCGTCTTGTTCAGTGGTGGTCGTCTTTCAGCCTTTCTTACCTTGGCCATGTTTCTGAGTATTGCACACCTTGTGCTTTTGGGCACTCCAGTGATGTTGCAGTTCTGAAATATGGCCAAACTGGTGGCAAGTGGCATCTTGGCAGCTGCACGCTTGACTTTTATCAGTTCATGGGCAGTTATTTTGCGCCTTGGTTTTTCCACACGCTTCTTGCGACCCTGTTGACCATTTTGAATGAAACGCTTGATTGTTCGATGATCACGCTTCAGGAGCTTTGCAATTTTAAGAGTGCTGCATCCCTTTGCAAGATATCTCACTATTTTTTTTTACTTTTCTGAGCCTGTCAAGTCCTTCTTTTTACCTATTTTGCCAAAGGACAGGAAGTTGCCTAATAATTATGCACACCTGATATAGGGTGTTGATGTCATTAGTTACATAGTTACATAGTTATTTTGGTTGAAAAAAGACATACGTCCATCGAGTTCAACCAGTATAAAGTACAACACCAGCCTGCTCCCTCACATATCCCTGTTCATCCAGAGGAAGGCGAAAAAACCCTTACAAGGCATGGTCCAATTAGCCCCTAAAGGGAAAAATTCCTTCCCGACTCCAGATGGCAATCAGATAAAATCCCTGGATCAACATCATTAGGCATTACCTAGTAATTGTAGCCATGGATGTCTTTCAACGCAAGGAAAGCATCTAAGCCCCCTTTAAATGCAGGTATAGAGTTTGCCATAACGACTTCCTGTGGCAATGCATTCCACATCTTAATCACTCTTACTGTAAAGAACCCTTTCCTAAATAAATGGTAAAACGTTTTTCCTCCATGCGCAGATCATGTCCTCTAGTCCTTTGAGAAGGCCTAGGGACAAAAAGCTCATCCGCCAAGGTATTATATTGCCCTCTGATGTATTTATACATGTTAATTAGATCCCCTCTAAGGCGTCTTTTCTCTAGACTAAATAAACCCAGTTTATCTAACCTTTCTCGATAAGTGAGACCTTCCATCCCACGCATCAATTTTGTTGCTCGTCTCTGCACCTGCTCTAAAACTGCAATATCTTTTTTGTAATGTGGTGCCCAGAACTGAATTCCATATTCCAGATGTGGCCTTACTAGAGAGTTAAACAGGGGCAATATTATGCTAGCATCTCGAGTTTTTATTTCCCTTTTAATGCATCCCAAAATTTTGTTAGCTTTAGCTGCAGCTGCTTGGCATTGAGTACGATTATTTAACTTGTTGTCAATGAGTACTCCTAAGTCCTTCTCCAAGTTTGATGTCCCCAACTGTATCCCATTTATTTTGTATGGTGCTAGACCATTAGTACGTCCAAAATGCATGACCTTACATTTGTCAACATTGAATTTCATCTGCCATGTATGTGCCCATATAGCCATCCTATCCAGATCCTGTTGCAATATGACACTATCTTCCTGAGAGTTGATGATTCTGCACAATTTTGTATCATCTGCAAAAATAGCAACATTGCTCACTACTGCATCTACTAGGTCATTAATAAATAAATTGAAGAGCACTGGACCCAGAACAGACCCCTGTGGGACCCCACTGCTAACAGTCTCCCATTTTGAGTACGATCCATTGACCACAACTCTTTGTTTTCTGTCCATTAGCCAGTTCCCTATCCATGAACACAGACTCTTCCCCAGTCCTTGCATCCTCAACTTTTGCACCAGACTTTTGTGGGGAACAGTGTCGAAGGCCTTTGCAAAGTCCAAGTATATCACATCTACAGCATTCCCAATAGACCACACCCCTTCTCATTACAGAGATGCACATCACCTAATATGCTTAATTGGTAGTAGGCTTTCGAGCCTATACAGCTTGGAGTAAGACAACATGCATAAAGAGGATGATGTGGTCAAAATACTCATTTGCCTAATAATTCTGCACTCCCTGTATGTCTGAAGGAACAGGGTCACCAGTTCATTCCTTTAAATACAGACATATCTAAATTATACAGGCTATGGGGCTACTTGCACAAGCTGTAACAGAACTATAACTAGCCACAAGACCTGTATAATTCATGTCTGTATTTAAAGGGAACCTGAAGTGGGAATCATATAGTGGTTGCCATGTTTTTCTCCTTTTAAAAAACACCAGTCCTACTGATCTCTACTGAATGGCTGCAGTAGTGTCTAAATAACACACCCATAAGCATGCAGTTAATTCAGTCAGACTTAAAGGGAACCTAAACTGAGAGGGATATGAATGTTTCCTTTTAAACAATACCAGTTGCTGGGCAGTTCTGCTGATCTCTTTGCCAGCAGTAGTGGCTAAATCACTTGCCTGAAACAAGCATGCAGGTAATCCAGTCTGACTTTAGTCAGAGCACCTTATATGCAAGCTTGTTCAGGGGCTCTGGCTCAAAGTATTAAAGACACAGGATCAGCAGGAGAGTCAGGCAAGTGGTATTATTTTTAAAAGGAAAAATCCATATCCTTCTCAGTTTAGGTTCCCTTTAAAGAGACACAGAGAATAATTCTCGCTTCAGAGCTCATAGTTAGCAGGGGCACATGTGCCCCTGCTAAAACGCAGCTATCCCGCGGCTAAACGGGGGTCCCTTCACCCCCAAACCCCCCCCCGCAAAATCAACGACCAAATTAATCGTAGATTTTGCTGCTCCTAGAGGCAGGGCTAACGGCTGCAGCCCTGCCTCACAGCGCGTCTATCAGCGGCGCATCGCCGCCCCCCCCCGCCCCTCTCAGTGAAGGAAGACAGAGGGGCGGGGGAGAGGCGGAGATACGCGCTGACAGACGCGCGTGGGCAGGGCTGCGGTGGTTAGCCCTGCCTCAATCAGGAAGAGATCCCCGGCTGCACGGAGGGGATTTCGGGGGATAAGGGACCTCCGTTTAGCCGCGGGATAGCGGCGTTTTAGCAGGGGCACACATGCCCCTGCTAACTATGAGCTCCGAACTGAGATTTATTCTCGCTTCAGAGTCTCTTTAAGTCAAACATCTAATCTCCATGCTTGTATAGGGTCTATGGTGAAAAAAGGTCTAAGAGACAAAGCATCAGTAGGACAGTCAGGCAATGTACATCACATTGTTTAAAAGGGAATAAATATGTCAGACTTCATATTCCTCTCGCTTCAAGTGTGCTTTGGGAAATGCATTGGCAACAAGGAGTCCAGAGCTCCAAAAGCTTGCATCACAAACGTTATATTTACTTGGCTAATAAAATTGATAATTTTTCATAGTTTATTATTTTTACAAGTGTGGTGTTGAAGTACAAAATTTGTGTTAGACAGTAGAAAGTACACCATATTATAATAGCATAATTATACTCTCTGCATGTTCTCCAGCCATACTACATTTGTTTTGAAGAATATGATAAATGTTTGTTCTAATTCAGAAATAAAAACGGCTGATAATGCAGATTTCCTGCACTAGAAAACAAGTTATAACCTTTTTCAAGAAAACAGCCTTGCTTTGAGACCAAGGACAGTCAAAACATTTGATTCATGCTAAGAGTAGACTGCCATAAAGATGTATGCTTGATGTGCACTTTTATTAAAATAGTGAGTATGCAAAAAATGATAAATGATCTCAGGATGAGAAATGAAGCTTGTAATCATCAGCAGCAGTAACAGCTATCAGTAAGGCATGCAGTGATAATATACCGGTAGGTAAGACCAGGGGCGTAGCAATAGGGGGTGCAGAGGTAGCCACCGCATCGGGGCCCTTGGGCCAGAGGGGCCCCAAAGGGCCCTCCCTCAACTACAGTATTAGATCTCTATTGGTCCTGTGCTGGTAATAATCCCTTCTATGGATACCTAGAATAGTAGTGATCACTAACAAACTGTTCCCCATCCCCTTCTTGCACCCCTGACACTGTAATTGTCCTTGGCAGGTTTTGGTGCACCGTGTCAATTGTTATGTATAGAGTGCTTGGGGGCCCCATTGTAAAACTTGCGTCGGGGCCCGCAGCTCATTAGCTACGCCACTGGGTAAGACTGATTGACTTGAAGCTTTCTGTAGTTCGAGAATGGCCAAAACATTATCAAGGACACCACTCACCCTGGAAACGCCTTGTTTGAGCTCCTTCCATCAGGTAGATGTTTTAGATCAATCTGCAAACAGACAGACTGAAAACCAGCTTTTTCCCATCTGCCATACATTTAATAAACTCTAAGGGCTCTTTCACACTAAGATGTTGTGTTTGATGCGACGTTAAGGTCGCATAACATGCCCCTAATGCAACACATGTTAGCTTTGAAGTTGGACGTTACGCGTACGTTAAAAAGGGGCGCTGGGAAAAAAGGGCGCCGGGTTTTTAACGATAAGCATGGATAACGTTTAAAAATGTATTGTACTGTATTTCGTTTAAAATTAATGTTTTTTAAAGTTATAAATCATTAAATAATGTGCATTAAATCGGCAATTGTAAAAACGTTAATCTTTCGTTTAAATAGTGAAACGTATAATAACGTTTAAAAAAAAAATTACTAAGTAACCCTCCCTGTACCTACCCCTAACCCCTAGACCCCCCTGTTGATGCCTAAACCTAAGACCCCCCCTGTTGGTGCCTAAGTAACCCTCCCTGTACCTACCCCTAACCCCTAGACCCCCCTGTTAGTGCCTAAACCTAAGACCCCCCTGTTGGTGCCTAAACCTAAGACCCCCCTGTTGGTGCCTAAACCTAAGACCCCCCTGTTGGTGCCTAAACCTAAGACCCCCCCTGTTGGTGCCTAAACCTAAGACCCCCCCTGTTGGTGCCTAAACCTAAGACCCCCCTGTTGGTGCCTAAACCTAAGACCCCCCTGTTGGTGCCTAAACCTAAGACCCCCCTGTTGGTTTTTTCGTTTAAAAATAATGTAAAAAAAAAAAAAAGTACTGTTTTTCGTTTAAAAATAATGTTTGGAAAAAAATATTGTACTGTTTTTCGTTTAAAAATAATATTTAAAAATGTATAAATCATTAAATAATGTGTAATCATGAGAAACAGTAATAAACCATTAAGTCTCCGGGCGCCGCTTTTAAAACGTTAGTTTTCTCCGGCGCCCTTTTTTCCTATCGGGCGCCCATTAAACGATATTTATTATAGGAGTGAATGGCGGCGCCCGATTTGTCCACTAGCCTCAGGCGCCCGAATTTACTGTTACCGGACGTTACATTGCACTGTGTTATGCGTCTCTTGATGCTTACTTTTTGACGCATACGGATCAAATGGAAACGGCGCATGCGGCACATTTTTAAAAAAACAAACAAACATTACTGAGCATGTGCAAACAGTCTAACGCAGCCAAATAAGAGTATAACGCACAGAACGCTGCACTTTCATTTAACGTGCTGCGTTATACTCCAACGCCACGTGGGCACTACGAACAGCCCATTGATTTTACATTACTGTGAGTTGGGTTGTGTTACAGGCTGCTGTAATGTGCGGCTATAACGTCGCACTGTGAAAGCAGCCTGAATCCTCTCTGAAATAGAACAAATTATACAACATTTTGTATTATTTCTACCTTTGTTACTATCACTATGTTCCGTATATGCACCGTGGGGTGCAAAAATAGAAAGGAGAGATCACTTAGACCGAATGACAGATGGACCCACATAATACCCTGTATTATAACACAAGCAAAGATAGCCAGGTAGTAGGGATGGTCAAACATCCCAATTTTGCGTCTGCAAAATATATCCGCAAATCGATCGTTCACAACTTTAATGGCAGGGTGAGCGTCTGAAACGCGCAGCCACCATTTCTTTACAAAAGGTATACAAAGAGTACCCAAACTCGGACAGAGGCCTGGAGAGGGGGATCAAGGTCAAAATGTTCTTAAAAAATTATGCATTTTACACAGAGGCTTTTTTATGCGTAAATGCCAAAAATTAGTAATGAATGACATGCTATGATACGGACTGCTGTGTGCTTGTCTGTCATGTCCCTCCAGCTGCACTGAATGTCTGATAACGAACGAGTCTTCCCCCATGCTAACTAGTTACACAACCATTCAGCCACGTGAGATAGAGCACTGACAGGTCTGTGACACCCTTGCCCTTAGACATCTGGGGCTGCTCTGAACGGACCAGTGCTGACTGAGTCTACCCTTTAATGACCGGTGCAGGGAACCTTTTGGACCTAAATGAAAGCACCGCTGCATCATAATAATACAATTGCTTTTATCTATTTTTTGTGTTTTTGCTCGTTCTGAACTCCCCCATGCTAACTAGTAGTTACTGTTCAGCAACACAAAATAGAGCACTAACAGGTCTGTGATGTCCTTGGCCCCTTGCCCTAAGATGTTGGGGACCAGCGTAGTGTGTGTGTCTACCTTTTGGTGGCTGGTGGAGGAGGAGGCAGAAAGTGGAACACCAAGAGGATGGCTTGCACTTAGAGTGCTTCTCTCCTTAACACTATGTACACATGATACAATTTTCTGTTAGATCTACCTACCAGATTTATTTTTGCCATCATGTACGATCTTAATTAAGATCTATTTTCATATCGATTTTCATAGAAGTGAACGGAATTGATTAGAAAAATCAATCGAAATTAAGATCGGACATGTTGAAAAAAATTGTTCTGGCAGGTAAATCTAACAGAAAATTGTTTCATGTATGCCACAGGGCCTTGTGATGGGACTCCAGGTGCCTTCTCAGCATTTTGGTTGTAAATGCTTGCTGCTCTTCCCACGACTGTTTTTATTGACACCATGCAAATGGCATTGGTTCTGTCAGCAGCACACACTGAAATATTCCCACACTAAAGACCCTTGTTGAGCTGGTCTATTACCACTAGAAGTGACAGAGTGCGGTGGCTGGCTGACCTCTGGTGACTCAACACCCTGCTGTTTGCCTTCTGTTCCCTGCAACCTCTGCCTGCATCATATTCTTTTCCTCCCTTTCCGAGGCTTGGGGATTTAATTACAAAAGCGTGATAACTCTGTTATCATGCCTAAAAGCTTTGCACGTGCAAACTAGGGTGCTAAATATTTTGCACGTGCTTACTAAAGTGCTAAGTATTTGCACATGCTAACTAGGGTGCTAAGTAGTTTGCACGTGCTTACTAAAGTGCTAAGTAGTTTGCACGTGCTAACTACTTAGCTCCCTAGTTAGCATGTGCAAAGCATGTTAGCACATGCAAAGTGGCTTTTCACTGGCATGCTAACACTTTGCACGCTTTAGTAAATCAAGCCCTTGGTCTCTAAGGTTTGCTGTAAATAATGTGCTAATCAACAATCAGTGAGAGGATAAAAATTTGTGGTACGCTGTGTAAATGAAGTTTGAAATTTTTTTCCACCCCGACAAAATGGCTGTTATATGACACAAAGTAACAGAGCGGCGTAAGCTGTGCAAAGTTTAGTAGTACAATCTGTAAGAAAAAATTGTGGT
The DNA here is from genome assembly GCF_040937935.1 of Hyperolius riggenbachi. Classification (NCBI taxonomy): domain Eukaryota; kingdom Metazoa; phylum Chordata; class Amphibia; order Anura; family Hyperoliidae; genus Hyperolius; species Hyperolius riggenbachi. The sequence continues at coordinate 223,318,111 of NC_090649.1, forward strand.
ATGACACAAAGTAACAGAGAGCGGGCTAGAACGGTGACACAACCAGCCACATCCTACACTGTATAACTGTATATAGGAGTTGTGCTGCTACAACACACCACAGTGCTAAAATGTGCAATGCTAGTACAATCAATATCAGTGAGAAAAAATTTGCAGTACACTGTGCAAATGAACTTTGATTTTTTGAAAAAGATTTTTTTTTCCTGCAAAATGGCTGTTATATGACACTTTGTAGCAACCTGTGCAATGGCATCCATCTGAAAATGGCGCCTGTGAATAATGGCACACAGTGTTGCCGCTAATCCGTTTGCCGCTTATCGCTATTTAACGTTAAAGCCTTATTGTTATTTAGCGTTAAAGCCTTATTGTTATTTAGCGTTAACACACAGAACCCTCTCTGTACCTATCCCTAACCCCTAAACCCCCCCGGTGGTGCCTAACCACCCCCCTGGTGGTGCCTAACCCTATATTGTACTGTAACTATACCTAACCCTTCTCTCACACAGAACCCCCCCTGTACCTAACCCTAACCACCCCCTTGGTGGTGTCTAACCCTAAGACCCCCCTGGTGGTGCCTAACCCTAAGACCCCCCAGTGGTGTCCAACCCTAACCTTGACAGTGTTACATTAAATCCATTCACCGCTTTGCAGTTAAATAACGTCTGCAGTTTGGCTTATGTAGGGCGCTATTGATAAATAACGTTAGTGTGTGCCACTATTGATAAATAACGTTAGTGTGTGCCACTATTGATAAATAACGTTAGTATGTGCCACTATTGATAAATAACGTTAGTGTGTGCTGTTTTTCTTCTTTTTTCCATGCACCATTATTATGCAGTACTAACGATAAATAGCAATAAGCGTATCTTTTTAATGCGGCGCCATTTTTATGCATAGGCGCTGGGCGCCCTTATTCACTGATCCCGTGCAGCATCAATGTACAGTATGCTAGTACAATGTACAGTATGCTAGTACAATCAGGGAGAGCGAAAATTTGCGGTGAGCTGTTTAAATGAACTAACTTTTTTTATGCAAAAGGCTGACACAGGTTACGCTGTGTGGGGGTCAGTGACAATCAAACACTTACGCAGTGACAGCGGGCTAGAATGGTGATGTAGCGAGCAACACACTACACTGTATAATGATACAGGTATTGTGCTGCTACACACAGCACAATGCTAAAATGTCAGTACAGCACAGTGGCGTAGCTACAAACCTCTGGGCCCCGATGCGGAATCTGGATGTGGCCCCCCTACATCCAGATTCCGCATCGGGGCAAGATGCCAGTCTGAAGGAATTACAGTATTACAGTAGACTCCCTTTATAGTAAACTCAAAGGGAATGGGCAAAGTGGCTTACTATATTAGAAATTCCCATACTCAAGCACAAGGTATACTATGGTACTGTATATTCATTTAGTCAATGATTGGGAGTATTTATTTTTCTTTTCAATGCTTCAGCAAGCGAGCACAGACAGTGTCTAAGCTAGAGCAAAATGCACAGTGCTCAATATGCAGGGATTTTTTTGGTAATATCTCAATATGCAGGGATTTGCATGCAATAATCATGCACCAGCTTGCACAGGAAGCATAGGTCTCACCAGTTAGTGCAGGTACAGTACTGATAGTGTGCTTCTCTGTCCACATTTCTGTGCAGCCTGGATGATGCCTCAGCATTGCAGTCATGCACAAGCTAGTCACAGATGACAAACAATTCCCTCAGTAATCAGGCAGCAGCTTGCACAGGAATCATAGGTCTCACAGGCCCAGAGCAGTGTGCAGATAGCAAGCAGGCTACAAGTGGCTGTCTGCCTGCCTACTCACCAATCATGCGTCTAACTGACATATGATGCATGCACCTGCCCACTTTTCGCTACAGCCGGATAAAAAATACGGAAGGGGCCAAAAAACAGGTTTACCATAGCAGAAGTTCTATTACATTAGGGTTTACTATACCAGGTGTTAGTCTCTTACACTTATGGCACTTGGCTAGAACCCGGACACAGTTTACAATACCCAAATGTTTACTATATCTGAGTTTACTATACCGGGTGTTCCACCAGGGTCACAGAGCCAGCTGGCAGACCTACCATGTCTGACAACCGCCTTCCTAATGGTCTCTGCGGTCTCTGCAGAGTATTCATAGTGGAGTAAACGCACCTGTCTGGCCTGCGCACTCCTCCATCCGCCTATGTGCTTCTGACCTTCACCCTCGCAGGTGCCTCTTCTCTGTGACACATAACATGCTGCGAAGAGAAGAGGCGCCCACAAGGATGAAGGTGAAAGTACACAGGCTGATGGAGGAGCATGCCGGACAGACAGGTAGGTTTGCTCCACTGCAAATATGCTGCAAGGGCCCAAAGGACCAATATTTACCGAGAAGTAGAGATGGCCCGAACGGTTCGCCGGCGAACCTCCGGGGGTTCGCGATCGCGGAGAATCTGCAAACTTTTCTGGAAGTTCGGTTCACCCCCATAATGCACCATCACGGTCAGCAGGCACATTGTAGCCAATCAGGCTACACTCCCTCCTGGAGCCTCTCTCCCCCTCCCCCTTATTAAAGGCAGGCATCGCCGGTCATTTTACTCATTCGTGTGCCTGCAGTAAATAGAGAAGGGACAGGTGCTGCTGCTGCAGACTCTCATAGGGAAAGATTAGTTAGGCTCTTGTAGGCTTCTTAGCTTGCTGCTTGCTGATTCTTATTGCTAAAATATCACCCCACAACAGCTCTTTTGAGAGCTAATCTTGTTCTTGTGATCTATTTTTTTTTCCCTGTGTGTCCCACTGACACTTGTGTTGCATAGACAGCCTTGATAATTCATACTCTGTGTGCCACTGCCAGGCCCAGCACATTCAGTGAGTACCTGTGTGTGTGACAGGTGCACATTGTAATACCCATTACTGCATATACCTACCTACCTGTTCACAGTGCACCCACCTACCTATGTGAGCTGAGCGCAGGCAGTGTCACTGTGCCTGTCCGCTACCTGTCTGTGTGTGACAGGTGCACATTGTAATGCCCATTACTGCATATACCTACCTGTTGTGTTCAGTGCACCCACCTACCTACGTGAGTGCACGCAGTGTGATATACCACTCCATGCTTACCTGTTAACTGCACCTGTGTAACTGCACATTGTATTAGTCAAGTCAGCGCATACCTTTCACTTCATGGACAATGGACAAAACAGGTAGAGGCAGAGACAGACCCAGAGGAAGGCCACCCGGTAGGTGTCTGTGCGAGGTCGTATTGATGGCATTTCGTGCGGCCCTAGCCCAAAGTGCAGTGCTCAGAAGAAGGCACATCCCATCAACTCCCAAGACTGTCAGGACGTGGTTGACTAACACAGAACACCTCATCTTCCGCAGCCACCAGCGCTACTACAAGCATCACATCTGCTGCATTTGACACTTCACAGGAGTTAATTGGTGGGGAAATAACTGATTCACAGCCATTATTGTTACAACCAGATGAAGGCGCTAAGCAAGTTACACCACCTCATATGTCTGAGTTAGGCGGCGACACTATGGACGTAACGTGTGAGGAGGAGGTTGATGAAGTACCTGCTGTTGGTGCATTTTTGGAGGTGTCTGAGGCAAGCGAAGCTGGGCAGGATGATTATGATGATACGGATCCCACATGGGTTCCTAAGAGACAAGATGACCAAGGGGACACTTCAGAGGGGGATTCAGAGAGGAGTAGGAGGAGAAGAGTTCCTGAAAGAAGCAGGGGAAGCTCGTCATCAGAAACAGCTGGTGGCAGTGGCCGGCTCAATGTATCGCCACTCATGTACAGCCAGCCAACATGCCCTTCAACTTCAGCTGCTGGTGCCACCATAGTGCCATCGCCCCAGCGGGGCTTAGCGGTTTGGAAATGTTTTAATGTGTCTGCCTCAGATCGGAGCAATGCCATCTGTTCTCTCTGCCTCCAAATATTGAGCCGTGGAAAGGCCTACACTCACATAGGGACAAGTGCCTTATGAAGGCACATGGAGAAAAGGCACAAACTGCAATGGGAAGAGCACCTGAGCAAAAGCAGCACACAAGAAAAGCCACCCTCCTCCTCTTCCTCCCTCAGCTGCAGCATCTTCAACCGCTTTCTCCCTTGCACCTTCACAGCCACCCTCCTCCACTCCGCCTCTGCCCTTGAGCTTTTCCTGCTCCTCTGCCCACAGCAGCCAGGTGTCCGTGAAGGAAATCTTTGAGTGAAAGAAGCCAATTTCTGCCAGTCACCCCCTTGCCTGGCGTCTGACAGCTGGCGTGGTGGAACTGTTAGCTCGCCAGCTGTTACCATACCAGCTGGACTGAGGCCTTCCGTAAATTTGTGGCCATTGGGACACTGCAGTGGAAGATGCCAGGCTGCAATTATTTCTCTAAAAAGGCGATACCTAAACTGTACCGTGAAGTTGAGAGGCAAGTGGTGTCATCTCTGGCACACAGCATTAGTTCAAGGGTCCACCTGACCACGGATGCCTGATCTGCCAAGCACGGTCAGGGCAGGTACATAACTTACACAGCCCATTGGGTCAACCTGGTGACAGATGGCAATCAGGGAGTACATGGCTGTGCAGCGGACCAACTTGTGACTAGAGATGTTGCGACCCTCCGATTTTCGGTTCGCGAACCTTCGCGGAAGGTGCGGTTCGCGGAAAAGTTCGCGAACCGCAATAGACTTCAATGGGTTGCGAACTTTGAAAAATAGAAAAAATTATGCTGGCCACAAAAGTGATGGAAAAGATGTTTCAAGGGGTCTAACACCTGGAGGGGGGCATGGCGGAGTGGGATACATGCCAAAAGTCCCGGGGAAAAATCTGGATGTAATATTTACAAGAAGGTACTGCACACCCTATGTATGCTAATTAATGCACTGGGTGCAATGGGTGCTGAGCCTGTAATTAGGCTAAAAAGCCCTCGAGACAATATATATACAAAAAGGACTCGCACACCAGCATGAGTTTCATCAAAATTATATTGTAAACACGAAAGCTGATTATATACAAACAAGTGCAGATAATGCACTATGCACAAATAACATAAGTGTATTGGCAACAAGAGACCAAACGGTCAAAAGAAATACAGCATAATGGTATATATCAGCAAAACATGAAGTAAATGGCTGCACAAACAGTGTCCCTTTAAGAGCAGCAATGAAAAAACACAAAGCAGTTTTAAACATGAATGCAGTACATACAAGTGGTAAGGTTGCAAGGGATACAGTCAAACAATTGTGCAGTTACAACATGAATGGTATACCCTGACAGCGGCTGTTTCGGGGGTTCCCTTCCTCAGAGGGCATCACCTAGCTCAGTGCTGCCAATGCTGGTGTGCGAGTCCTTTTTGTATACATATATAGAAAAATCTGGATGTGACGCAAAGCAGCGTTTTAACCACTTGAGGACCCACCCTTTACCCCCCCTTAAGGACCAGCGCTGTTTTAGCTGATCTGTGCTGGGTGGGCTGTGCAGCCCCCAGCACAGATCAGGGTGCAGGCAGAGCGACCAGATCGCCCCCCTTTTTTCCCCACTAGGGGGATGATGTGCTGGGGGGGGTCTGATCGCTCCTGCCTGCCTGGGTGTTGTGGGGGGGCACCTCAAAGCCCCCCTCCGCGGCGACATTCCCCCCTCCCTCTCCTTCCTAGCTTCCCCCCGGTGATCCGAGGCTGCACAGGAACGGATCTGTCCTGTGCAGCCTCTAACAGGCTCCTGCCCGTCATGTGACAGCGATCCCCAGCCGCTGATTGGCCGGGGATCGATTATCTGGTACAACGCTGCTACTGTTAGCAGCGTTGTACGGATGTAAACAAAGCGGATTATTTCTGCTTGTGTTTACATTTAGCCTGCGAGCCGCGATCGGCGGCCCGCAGGCTATTCACGGAGCCCCCCGCCGTGAATTGACAGGAAGCAGCCGCTCGCGCGGCGGCTTCCTGATTAATTAGCTTGCAGCCGGCGTCGCTGGTCCTGCAGCTGCCACTTTGCTGACGCGCGGTATGAGTGCGCGGTCGGCAAGTGGTTAAGGACAGAAATCACATTAAATGCTAAATTGCAGGCCTAAAGTGCTTTAAAACATCTTGCATGTGTATACATCAATCAGGGAGTGTAATTAGAGTTCTGCTTCACACTGACACACCAAACTCACTGTGTAACGCACCACAAACGGCCGTGCTGGACTGATGCGCAACATGGCCAGAGTGTAGGCCGTGGCGGTTTTAAAGCCCATATGGTCGCCGGGCCGTGGTAGCTCAATGATAGAACAACAGTGACTGTCCAGCGGATCAAATTTGGTCTGTCCACAATGAAGCAACGACCTTATCTTCTTGTATGTAGGTAGGCATAGGTAGGAGTCCTAGTATAGGTAGGAGTCCCAGTATAGGTAGGTAGACATAAGTAGGTGCTTCAGTAGTTAGCTAGGCATAGGTAGGAGTCCCAGTATAGGTAGGTAGGCATAGGTAGGTGTCCCAGTAGTTAGCTAGGCATAGGTAGGAGTCCCAGTATAGGTAGGTAGGCATAGGTAGGTGTCCCAGTAGTTAGCTAGGCATAGGTAGGAGTCCCAGTATAGGTAGGTAGGCATAGGTAGGAGACCCAGTATAGGTAGGTAGGCATAGGTAGGTCCCCTAGTATAGGTAGGTGTCCCCATATAGGTAAGTAGGTGCCCCAGTAGTTAGGTAGGCATAGGTAGGTGTCCCAGTATAGATAGTTAGGCAGGGCCTGGCTGGCACAGTAATAATTACCAAGGTCCAGCTGCAACAGATAGGGCTGTATAATGTCAGTGAGCAACACACACAAAAAAAACACATCTGGAAAACATTAGCTCTCAAAAGAGCTGTTGAGGGGTGCTATTTTAGCAATAACAATTAGCCAGGAGCAAGCCAAGAGCCTAACTAATCTTTCCCTAGGAGAACAAGTCTGCAGCAGCTGTCCCTAGTCTGTCTCTAGCAGACACACGAGTGAGTGTAATGGCAAGCCTGCCTTATATAAGGGGGGGGTGGGGCTCCAGGGCTTAGTGTAGCCTGAATGGCTACAATGTGCCTGTTGACTGTGATGCAGAGGGTCAAAGTTGACCCTCATACTGCATTATGGGGCAAATCGAACTTCCGCAAAAGTTCGCCTGGTGCAGGCGAACGTGAACCACCAAAGTTCGCCTGGAACCGTTCGCCGGCGAACCGTTCGCTACATCTACTTGTGACACCTCCACGGCTTGCAGGCAGGCCTCCTGCCACATCCTCTTCGCTGTCGTCGTCCTCCTCCTCGGCTGAGTGGCAGTTCAACTCTACTGGTGCTGCGATCTCCTCTCCAGCTACAGAGCCCCAGCTCCCCAGGGCCCATGCTGCATGCCAGGTACAAAGGTGTCACGCCATCTTAGACATGTCTTGCCTCAAAGCGGAGAGCTACACTGGACCAGCTCTCCTGGCTGCTCTTATCAAACAGGTGGATCAGTGGCTGACCTCGCACCAGCTGGAGATTGGCAACGTGCTGTGTGACAACGGCAGCAATCTCCTTTCCGCATTGAATTTGTGGAAGCTGACATATGTACCCTGCATGGCACATATCCTCAACCTAGTCATTCAAAGATTTGTGTCAAAGTACTCAGGCTTAGAGGACTTCCTGAAGCAGGCCAGGAAGTTGTGTGAGTATTTCAGGCGGTCTTACACGGCCATGGCACGCTTTGCCGACATTCAGCTTGATATGTGTTAGCCCGACTCGCTTGAATTAGACTCTGGTCATGTTCTCTCGCCTGCTAGAATGGGAGAAAGCCGTCACCCAGTACATGTACAATTACAGTAAAAGGACACAATCTGGGGAGATGGGGATGTTCTGGCCCAACAACTGGACACTGATGCAAAATGCATGCAGGCTCATGCGACCGTTTGAGGAGGTGACCAACCTGGTGAGTCGCAGTGAAGGCACCATCAGTGACTTGATCCCGTACACTTACTTCCTGGAGGGTGCCGTGCGTAGAGTGGTGGATCAAGCTGTGGAGGAGTGTGAACAGGCACAGTTACAGCAGGAACAGTTGTGGGAGCAATTTTCATCAGAATCATATGTTTCCTCAACACCTGCGGCAGCACAGAGGGGGGAGGAGGAGGAAGAGTCGTGTGGGGAAGAGGAGTCAGATTCTGATGATGAGGAAGGTGTTTCTTTGGAGGAGGAGGAGGAGGAGGAGGAGAAGGAGGCGGCAGAAGAACAACTGCAGCAGGCGTCGCAGGGGGCTTGTGCTGCTCGACATTCCCGTGGTATTGTTCGTGGTTGGGGGGAGGAGGAGAACTTACCTGACGTCACTGAGAAAGAGCAAGTGGAGATGGATAGTACATCTGGATCCAACTTTGTGCAGATGGCGTCATTCATTCTGTCAGTCTGTTGAGGGACCCCCGTATAAAAAAAACTCAAGGGGAATGAGCTGTACTGGGTGGCCACGCTACTAGACCCTCGGTACAGGCACAAAGTGGCAGACACGTTACCAACTCACCAGAAGGCAGAAAGGATGCAGCACATGCAGAACAAGCTGGCAGCTATGCTTTACAATGCGTTTAAGGGTGATGTCACCGCACAACGCAATAAAGGTACCACTGCCAGTAATCCTTCTCCCATGTCCACACAGGCAAGGACAGGACGACTACCTGGCCTTAAGTGTGGATGTAGACGCTGTGAGCAGCGATAAACCCTTGGACTACTGGGTGTGCAGGCTTGACCTGTGGCCAGAGCTGTCTCAATTTGCATCCAAGTTCTGTCTTGCCCTGCCTCAAGTGTCCTGTCAGAAAGGACCTTCAGCGCAGCTGGGGGCATTGTCAGTGAGAAGAGAAGTTGCCTAGGTCACAAAAGTGTTCAGTACCACACCTTTATCAAAATGAGTGAGGCATGCATCCCGGAGGGCTACTGCCCGCCCGAAAACTAAGTCAGTCCCCGCACACAGCATGTTTTGTCTGCACTTATCTGAGGAAGGGGACCCTTTGTGGCCCCAAAACAATTGTCATACATAGTGTTGATGCATTCTGTTGAAATAAACTAATCTTTGGCTTATTTGAAAAGCTGGTGTGCTCTTGGACTGTTTGGAACAATATCTGATGTTGCTTTGCATCTAAGGTTCAGCACCCTCACACAAACGGAAAGGTGTGTCGCGCCTGATCCTATTTTTGTGCCCACACAGAGCATCTCTGCCCGCAGGCCACTTGACTGCCTTCTCCCCCACCACCAACAGAGGCCAGGACTCCAGGCAGATTCCTGAATTTTTAAGGCCGCTGCTAGCACTAATTTTTCTGGTGTGTGTACATGCCTGCCTAATTTTTCAGGGTCCGTTAAAAATGGCGCCAGTTATCGTAGTTAAAAAACGGCACCCCATAGAGAACCACTATCGCTAGTTATTTTTCGTTTTTGACAGCTAAAAAACGGCGCCGGCTTTAAAAACGAAATTTATCGTTTATATTTATATTTGTATTGCTCCCAAACGATATTTTTCGTTTTAACCCTTGCTTTGCTGCCGTTTGGAAAATATCTGCCCGCCTGCTTTAATGTTTAATAGCAAAGCCCCCTTAAAAGCTAAAAACACCAAATTTGCAAGGAATGTTAAGAAGAAAATTGTGAACAAGAGGAAAACATTTTTTTTTCAAAAAGACCTTATAGTTTTTGAGAAAATCGATTTTGAATATTCTTCTTCTGACCGTGGGAAAATTAAACGCCCGCCGACTTTAGCGGTTAATAGCAAAGCCCCTTTAAATACCAGAAACACCAAATGTGTAGGGAATGTTAAGAAGAAAATTGTGAACAAGAGGAAACATTTTTTTTTTCAAAAAGACCTTATAGTTTGAGAAAATCGATTTTAAATCTTCAAAGAAGAAAATGTATCTATTTAAATCGCGTACTGACATTTCCGCAGCGGAAACAATTCCCGCCGACTTTAGCAGTTAATAGCCAAGTCCCCTTAAATCCTAGCAACACCAAATTTGCAGGATATGTTAAAAAGATACTGGGAAACAATATTTAAAAAAAAAATTGAACCATTTTTTTTTTAAATTTAAATTTTTGGGTTATGTTCAGAGTGTGGGAAATTTTTTGAAAAAAATGACGTGGGGTCCCCCCTCCCGAGCCTCTGTAACCCCTTGTCCCCCATGCAGGCTGAGATAGCCAGAATGCGGAGCCCCGGCCGCCTGGGACTTCGCACCCTGAGCTATACCAGCCCGCATGGTCCATGGTATGGGGGGGGCTTCGGGGGGGAGGGGCGGCCAAGCCTTCCCCTCCCCCCCGGAGCCCTTGTCTAATCCATGGACAAGGGGGTCTTCCCCACCTCCGGTGCCCCAGGAGGAGGTGGGGGCGGCGACTCCCTGGGGGGGGGGGGGGTTCATGGTGGCATCTGGGAGTCCCCTTTAAGAAGGGGAACCCAGATGCCTGCCCACCTCCCAGGAGAAATGAGTATAGGGGTGCACCCCTTACCCATTTCCATAAAGGGTTAAATGAAATAAAACGCAACAACGAGAAAAGTCCTTTAATGTTCTAAATTAACCAGAAATACTTACCTGTACCTTTAAGAAAAAAATCCCAAGCCAATTAGGTCCCACGACAGTATCCTCCATCTTGCGATCTTCAGAAATACTTACCTGTACCTTTAAGAAAAAATTCCCACGCCATTATCCTCGGAAAAGGTCCCGCGCTATAATCTTATGTCCCACGACGACAGTATCCTCTGTCTTGCGATCTTCAGAAATATTTACCTGTACTTTTAAGAAAAAAATCCCACGCCAATTAGGTCCCACGATAGTGGGACCTAATTGGCCTGGGATTTTTTTCTTAAAGGTACACGATAGTACACGATAGTATCCTCTATCTTGCGACCTTCTGTTACATGTTGATTGAAGATCTCCGCCGCCCCGACGCCACACACGCCGCCTCCGCCGAACTGCTCTCAGCTATACTTAGTATAGCTTAGAGCAAAAAGCATCTTTAAATTTTAGCTCCAATGGTCCCCATTGGTTCCTTAACAGACCAATGGGGATCAGGAGGATCCCCATTGGTCGATAAGGAACCAATGGGGAGCCTTGGAGCCAAAATTTAAAGATGCTTTTTGTTCTCAGCTATACTAAGTATAGCTGAGAGTGCATCACTACAGACGCATTACCGCTGGCTGCCGCTGCCCTCTCTGCCTCTCACGCCTGTCACCCTCACCCATGCTGGCACCCATGGGTGCATTGGGTGCCAGCATGGGTGAGGGTGACAGGTGGGGGGACTCAGGGAGGGCAGCGGCAGCTAGCGGTAATGCGTCTGTAATAGACGCACTCTCAGCTATACTCAGTATAGCTGAGAGCAGTGCGGCGGAGGCGGCGTGTGTGGCGGAGATCTTCAATCAAGATGTATCAGAAGATCGCAAGATAGAGGATACTGTCGTGGGACCTGATTGGCGTGGGATTTTTTTTCCTTAAAGGTACAGGTAAGTATTTGTGGTTAATTTAGAACATTAAAGGACTTTTCTCGTGGTTTTTTTTTTAATTTGGTATCAATTTTTATTTTTTTAATGTTCTGAGTGTGGGAAATGGATTAAAAAAAAAACGATGTGGGGTCCCCCCTCCCGAGCCTCTGTAACCCTTTGTCTCCCCATGCAGGCTGGGATAGCCAGAATGTGGAGCGTCTGGGAGTCCCCTTTAAAGGAGTTCTGTAGGGGGTTGTGGAAGAGAAAAACGGACACTTACCTTGGGCTTCTATCAGCCCCGTGCAGCGGTAATGTCCCACACCGTCCTCCTCCCATCTGCCGTTCTCCGCCGCCGGCCCCGGTCTAAGCGGCATGGGATCCAACTGCGGCTGCGCTAGAGTGGCCGCGCACCCGCTCGCTTCCGCCTGCGTCACCGGAAGCTTACTGCGCAAGCGCAGTAAGCCTCAGATGACGCGAGCGGAGGCACGGCAACGCGCATTATTCGTCTGTATGTCAGATGAATAATAGCCCGGTGCCGGCTGCGGGGAACGGCGGATGGGAGCAGGACGTCGTGGGACATTACCGCTGCATGGGGCTCATAGAAGCCCAAGGTAAGTGGCAGTTTTTCTCTTCAGAAACCCCCACAGAATCCCTTTAAGAAGGGGACCCCAAGATGCCCACCCCCCTCCCAGGAGAAATGAGTATAGGGGTACAAAGTATCCCTTACCCATTTCCACAAAAGGTTAAATGAAATAAAAACACAACCACGAGAAAAGTCCTTTAATGTTCTAAATTAACCACAAATACTTACCTGTACCTTTAAGAAAAAAATCCCACGCCAATCAGGTTCCACGACAGTATCCTCTATCTTGCGATCTTCTGATACATCTTGATTGAAGATCTCCGCCGCCCCGACGCCACACACGCCGCCTCCGCCGCACTGCTCTCAGCTATACTAAGTATAGCTGAGAGTGCGTCTATTACAGACGCATTACCGCTAGCTGCTGCTGCCCTCCCTGCCTCCCCCCACCTGTCACCCTCACCCATGCTGGCACCCAATGCACCCATGGATGTCAGCATGGGTGAGGGTGACAGGTGTGAGAGGCAGAGAGGGCAGCGGCAGCCAGCGGTAATGCGTCTGTAGAGATGCACTCTCAGCTATACTTAGTATAGCTGAGAACAAAAAGCATCTTTAAATTTTGGCTCCAAGGCTCCCCATTGGTTCCTTATCGACCAATGGGGATCCTCCTGATCCCCATTGGTCTGTTAAGGAACCAATGGGGACCATTGGAGCTAAAATTTAAAGATGCTTTTTGCTCTAAGCTATACTAAGTATAGCTGAGAGCAGTTCGGCGGAGGCGGCGTGTGTGGCGTCGGGGCGTCGGAGATCTTCAATCAACATGTAACAGAAGGTCGCAAGATAGAGGATACTATCGTGTACTATCGTGTACCTTTAAGAAAAAAATCCCACGCCAATTAGGTCCCACTAATTGGCGTGGGATTTTTTTTCTTAAAGGTACAGGTAAGTATTTCTGAAGATCGCAAGACAGAGGATACTGTCGTCGTGGGACATAAGATTATAGTGTGGGACCTTTTCCGAGGATAATGGCGTGGGAATTTTTTCTTAAAGGTACAGGTAAGTATTTCTGAAGATCGCAAGATGAAGGATACTGTCGTGGGACCTAATTGGCTTGGGATTTTTTTCTTAAAGGTACAGGTAAGTATTTCTGGTTAATTTAGAACATTAAAAGACTTTTCTCGTTGTTGCGTTTTATTTCATTTAACCCTTTATGGAAATGGGTAAGGGGTGCACCCCTATACTCATTTCTCCTGGGAGGGGGGCAGGCATCTGGGTTCCCCTTCTTAAAGGGGACTCCCAGATGCCTCCATGAACCCCCCCCAGGGAGTCGTCGCCCCCACCTCCTCCTGGGGCACCGGAGGTGGGGAAGAGCCCCTTGTCCATGGATTGGACAAGGGCTCCGGGTGGGAGGGGAAGGCTTGGCCGCCCCTCCCCCCAAAGCCCCCCATACCATGGACCATGCGGGCTGGTATAGCTCAGGGTGCGAAGCCCCAGTCGGCCGGGGCTCCGCATTCTGGCTATCCCAGCCTGCATGGGGGACAAGGGGTTACAGAGGCTCGGGAGGGGGGACCCCACGTCATTTTTTTCAAAAAATTTCCCACACTCTGAACATAACTCAAAAATTTAAATAAAAAAAAATAAAATAAAAATGTTTCAATTTTCTTTTAAATATTGTTTCCCAGTATCTTTTTAACATATCCTGCAAATTTGGTGTTGCTAGGATTTAAGGGGACTTGGCTATTAACTGCTAAAGTCGGCGGAAATTGTTTCCGCTGCGGAAATATTAGTACGCGATTTAAATAGATACATTTTCCTCTTTGAAGATTTAAAATAGATTTTCTCAAAAACTATAAGGTCTTTTTGAAAAAAAAAAAATTCCACTTGTTCACAATTTTCTTCTTAACATTCCCTACACATTTGGTGTTTCTGGCATTTAAAGGGGCTTTGCTATTAACCGCTAAAGTCGACAGGGGGCGTTTAATTTTCCCACGGTCAGAAGAAGAATATTCAAAATCGATTTTCTCAAAAACTATAACGTCTTTTTGAAAAAAAAATGTTTTCCTCTTGTTCACAATTTTCTTCTTAACATTCCCTGCAAATTTGGTGTTTTTAGCTTTTAAGGGGGCTTTGCTATTAAGCATTAAAGCCGGCGGCCAGATATTTTCCAAACGGCAGCAAAGCAGGGGTTAAAACGATAAATATCGTTCAGGCAGGACAAAAAAAGAGTTTTAAAACGATAAATTTCGTTCAAAAGGTCTGCACTATTTTAACCTTTAAAACGATAAATATCGTTTTAAACATATCGGGCAGAAGGGAGCGCCATTATTTTGCCGGCGCCATTTTTCACTAGACGCAATTTTTCTGGCTGCAGTGCAGCTGCAACAACAAAACAAAAGGCATGTACAAGTGCCCATTCCCCTTAGTGATCATTACCTTGCCGCGGTGAAGGGGCTTGCGTCTTACAATGAAGCAATGACCGACGGCTATATGAGTGTCTCGGGGGGGGGGGGGGGGGGGTGTCACTCCCAAGATAATAAGGTCATTGCTTCATTGTGGACAGATCAAATGTGATCAGCTGGGCAGTCACTCATTGAGCTACCACAGCCCGGCGACCATATGGGATTGAAAATCGCCACGGCCTGCACTCTGCCCGTGGTGCGCACCAGTCCAGCACGGCCGTCACTACACAAACAGCTGTTTGCGGTGTGTTACACAGCGACTTTGGTGTGTCAGCGTGAAGCAGTACTCTAATTACACTCCCTGATTGATGTATACCCATGCAAGATGTTTTAAAGCACTTTAGACCTGCAATTTAGCATTCAATGTGATTACTGCCCTTAAAACGCTGCTTTGTGTCAAATCCAGATTTTTCCCCGGGACTTTTGGCGTCTATCCCACTCCACCATGCCCTCCTCCAGGTGTTAGACCCCTTGAAACATCTTTTCCATCACTTTTGTGGCCAGCATAAATTTTTCTAGTTTTCAAAGTTCGCCTCCCCATTGAAGTCTATTGCGGTTCGCGGAAGTTCACGCGAACTGAACTTTCGCGGAAGTTTGCAAACCGAAAATCGGAGGTTCGGGCCATCTCTACTGAGAAGGCTCCAGGTCCCGGGAAAAAATACTATCTGGGGGAAGTCGGGAACAAACCTGGGAAGTCCGCTAGCTGGCTCTGAATCCCTGTTGGAAGCTAGGAACACCCAAAACTGGGGTGCCTGCGGGAGAAGGGTAGGTTAACTTACCCATGCTGCTGCCTTAGCCGATGCGCACCCACTCGCGTTCCATGTCATTCCTATGCTTCCTCCTTCAACCTGTGAACGGAACGCAAGTGGAGCGCATCGGCTAATGCGGTAGTGCACAACACTAGTATGCGTGTGCAGTTGGGGCTGTTGTGCATGTGGTGGGGGTGCCAATAGATCAAACTACGTGCACACAAAACTGTGAAAGGCAGTTCTACTCCCTGGGGCCCGTGCAGCAGGGGCATAGAGCCCACGGTTGCGCCTGTGTGCTGGAGGGGCCCATGTGTTCTAGGCGACTGCGGTGGGTACTCACCAGTGATGCTCATCTAGATCCCGAATATCCGAGTAACCCGGATATCCGAGCATTTTTTACGCTATCCGGGTCAGACTCCGGATCCCGGATAGCTATAGATATCCGGATAGCTATCTGCGGATAGTTTGACGCATGACCTGGATATCTGCGGATATCCGTATCCGAAATACTGTAACTAAGGTGATGACGTCCTGAGCCAATCAGAGGGCTCCCAGCAGACGCCCTAGCAACCAATCACAGAGGGGAACCCTGGCCAGCCCCACCTGACCTCATTGAGCCAATCAGAGGCCTCCTAGCCTAAGCCCTGGCACCCAATCACAGAAAGGAACACTGGCCAGCCCCCCTTGTATAATAAGGAGGGCTGCCATGATGAGACAGATCGTTATGGCTTGCTGAATGCTTCCTGAGAGACATGCTGCAGTGCTGGTGGCCTAGCAAGGGCTGCCTGTACACAGTTATAAACCTAAAGCTGTTCATTGATTAACCCCTTCACTACTCTATAGTAATCGTTAATTAGCTTGACTGATGTCTCATAGTGTGACAGTTAGAGTGTGTGCTGTACAGCTGCAGTGCTGCTGCTGGGCCAAGGGCTGTACACAGTGATAAGCTCAGTGATTAACCCCTTCACTATCACTCCACTATTGTTAATTCATTAATGTGTTAGTGTGCACCAGTTAGTGTCTTCTCCTCTGCTGTCTGTCACTCTGCACTTGTCACGTGACACTTGGCAAGTGCCACGTACCACGTCTGTCATGCTCCTGGCTGGCACACATTACACCTGCTGCTGCTGCATTGCCCTGCTCCTGCTGCCTGTGCAGCTCCCACCGCCAGGACAGGGTGCCACAGGCCACTGATACCACCTATATTTAACCAAAAACAAAATTGCAGCATCAATTTTTGGAGGTGTCTTGACTGAAAACTGTCATGTCCCAGTTGTGCGGTTGGACTTTGGACACAATGTTTGGCTGCACGACCGCTGTGACGCTGTCTGGAATCTAGGCGTATTGTTAATTGACAGTCATTTTTTTTTTGGGGGGGGGGGGGGGATTCGAAGTCCCCACATCATCAATTAGTGTTTCCCTTTGCAAAATAATGATGATACATGCCTCATTTACCCTCAAAGCCCCTTTTAAAGCTATTTAAAGGGCACTTCCGGTTTTTCTATCCAGATATCCGAATAGGCCAGATATCCGCGGATAATGCGACCGGATATCCGTGTTCACGCGGATATCTAAAAGGCCGGATTCGGATATCCGAGCCGGATCCGGATATCTAGGTATCTGGATTGGGGTCAATTCGGATTTTAAAAAGTACTATCCGAGCATCACTAGTACTCACACCGCAGCACACCAGAGTGCCATTGTGCCACATCCACGCGCAATGGGACTCTGTTGTGCTGCTGCTGCATCCATGCAAGTACCCGCCACAGCCACCTGGAACACATACACACACACGTCCCTTCAGCACACAGTCAGTACAGGTCACGGGCCCTATGCCCCTTTTGTGTATGTGTGGTTGGGGCTAATTTCAGTGTGGTGGGAAAATGGCAGTGAAGCAGGTAAAAGCCAACTCAGTACTCACTGAAAAACAGACTGTCGACTCCACCAGACAGTCCACAGTTCTGGAGGTGACAGGCAAGCCAAAGACTACCTAGCAGCCAGGCATATGGCAGTACTAGTATGACTGATCTGGAGGCGACAGGCAAGCCAGAGACCTCTTAGCAGCCAGGAAAATGGGTTGCAGTACGTATATTATCCAGTTGACAAGCTCGTGGACGGCAGGCACTCTGGCTGACTGGCTATCTCTCCAGCTCACTCCATGAAGATTGTGAGGAGCAAGGCCAGCCAGATGTCAGTGAAGAGCCAACTGCCGCAGAGGAGACGGGTTGGAAAGAGAGACTGCACCAGAGGAAGAAAGGGAGAGAAGTGAACTAGTCACTGAAGCGGCCGCTGCGGTCTGCGGAGCAGCAGCCACGTGTGACTAGTGTTGGGCGAACAGTGTTCGCCACTGTTCGGGTTCTGCAGAACATCACCCTGTTCGGGTGATGTTCGAGTTCGGCCGAACACCTGATAGTGCTCGGCCAAACCGTTCGGCCGCATGGCCGAACTAAAAGCGCATGGCCGAACGTTCCCCGAACGTTCGGCTAGCGCTGTGATTGGCCGAACGGGTCACGTGGTTCGGACCCGAACGCGCTCTGATTGGCCGAACGGTCACGTGGTTCGGGTAAATAAATACCCGAACCACGTCATATCTCCGCCATTTCTCTGTGGGTTCAGCTTTGGGTAGGCAGGCAGGGTAGTTCGCTCTCCAGCCACGCTAGCCAGGGTCCCCCCCAGTCATTGTGTGTCGCTGCTGGGAACAGTAGTACACCGCTCGCTCAGCCACACTATATATAGCATTGTTTACTGCCACTGTGTACCTCGCTCAGCCACACTATATATAGCATTGTTTACTGCCACTCTGTGTACACCGCTCAGCCAGACTATATAGCATTGTGTGTACTGCCACTGTGTACCTCGCTCAGCCAGACTATATAGCATTGTTTACTGCCACTCTGTGTACACCGCTCAGCCAGACTATATAGCATTGTGTGTACTGCCACTCTGTGTACACCGCTCAGCCAGACTATATAGCATTGTTTACTGCCACTCTGTGTCTGCTGGGAACAGTAGTACACCGCTCACCCGCCACTGTATAGCATTGTGCTCTGTGTCGCTGCTGGCAATAGTGGTACACCGCTCACCCACCACTGTATAGCATTTCTGTACTGCCACTGTACTGCTGCCAGTCAGCGTGTACTTTAAGGATAAGTGAAATGAGGAAGAAATCCGGTGAAAGAGGGAGGGGCAAGGGAAGAGGTGTTTCCCCTGACGGTTCACGTACAGGCCACAGGGGAGCACCCAAGAAAACCCACTCAATACCGCCCATGTTGTCCAGGACAACAACCCTCACAGATCCAAAAGAACAGGACCAGATAATTACTTGGATGACCTCTCAAGCGTCCAGCAGTGGGTTAAGCAGCACCAGCACATCGCGCACGAGGTCCGAGTCCTCAGCCAGTTACAAGGAGCCAGTGGGCACAAAGCTGACACAACCGGCAGCGACACCACGCACACAACTGCCAGATAACCAGTCCGATGAATTACCTCAGGACACAATGGGGTATTCGCAGGAGCTATTCCCAGGCCAACAAACTTCCACCTTTGAAAGGTCAATGGAGGAACAGCCAGAAATGTTGTGCCCGGATTCACAACCATTAACTGTGGGAAATGCACCGGGCACTGAAATACAAGGCGAGTCCGAGGACTTTGAAACCCAAATCCCAGAGCAAGTTGGGCAGGAGGGGATGCAATTGCAGGAGGTCGGCCGAGAAGCTCTGGAAGACGACGTTGGAGTGAGCTGCGCAGAGGTTGTTCTGGGGAGCTCTACTCCACGGCGGCGGCCCCCCACAATGACATATGACGAGTTGGAGGAGATGGAAGAGGAGGGTATGGACAATGTGGACATAGACCCAGATTTTGTTTGTGAGCGAGAACATCGCCGTCGTAGCAGCAGCACAGATGAGTCTGTTGAAGAACCCACTGCTGCACGAGTTCGCCTTGTGCCACAAGGTAGGCGGCGCGCAATTTTAGGCACCACAAGCGTGGAAGTTCAAGTGAGAGGCAAAAAGAGGAGCAAACAGAAATCGCCAGCAAGGCAGGTGCACCAAAGTCTGGGCTTTCTTTGAAGACTGCACTGAGGATGTTACCATGGCGATTTGCAAGGTGTGCAAGACCCGCCTGAGCAGGGGGAAAAGTATTAACCTCTCCACCACCAGCATGAGCCGCTACATGCTATCCAAACATCCCACTCTTTGGGCAAACGCGGCAGGACAGGGTACCAGCAACACTGCCTCCCTTGGGTTCACCAGACTCACCACCAGACCCGCCTCAGCAGCAGCAGTAGCCCAGCCATTGCGTGGTTCACAACATTCACAAACATCAGACGACGCTGACACTGTCACTT
Organism: Hyperolius riggenbachi; assembly: GCF_040937935.1. Lineage (NCBI taxonomy): Eukaryota > Metazoa > Chordata > Amphibia > Anura > Hyperoliidae > Hyperolius > Hyperolius riggenbachi. Next base: position 223,337,634 of record NC_090649.1, read on the forward strand.
TCCGGAGTAGTGCTCTTGAGGTCTCCCAGTCTTCATCAAACACAACAACCAACAGCCCTTCCGTGTGCAGCGCTACGGTTCAGTTGTCTGTCTCGGAGATTTTTGAGCGCAAGAGGAAATTGCCAGCAAATGACCCCCGGGCCGTGGCACTAACAGCCAGCATAGCCAAGCTTCTGGCCTGTGAAATGCTGCCATATCGAGTGGTGGAGACAAACAGCTTCAAGGGCATGAAGTCAGTGGCCATCCCACGTTACGTGGTTCCCAGACGCTACCACTTTGCGCGCTCTGCAGTGCCTGAGTTGCATGAGCACGTGGTCAGCAAAATAACCCGAAGCTTGAAGAATGCCGTTGCCTGCAAGGTTCACCTCACCACTGACACCTGGACGAGTGCGTTCGGCCAGGGTCGATACATCTCCCTTACCGCGCACTGGGTGAATCTTGTGGAGCCTGGCAGCGATTCCTCACCTGCTACGGCACGGGTGTTGCCCACGCCGCAAACAGCTGCACCGCCGTCCCTCCCACTGGATAACAACAGCAGCACCTACCTCTCTGACTCCTTCTCCTCCAACGCATCTCAAAGCTGTACCTCATCCGGAAACGCTAACCCAGCACCAGCAGCAGTAGGATCGTGGAAGCAGTGCAGCACAGCTGTTGGCATGCGTCAGCAAGCGTTGCTGAAGCTGATCTGCCTTGGGGATAAGCAGCACACAGGGGAGGAAATTTGGAGGGGAATAAAGGAACAGACGGATTTGTGGCTGGCACCGCTGGACCTGAAACCGGGCATGGTTGTGTGTGATAATGGGAGTAATCTCATTCGCGCTTTAAGGTTGGCTAAGCTGACACACATCCCTTGCCTGGCGCACGTGATGAACCTAGTAGTTCAGCGGTTCCTGAGGACATACCCAGGCGTGGCCGATCTTCTGTTGAAGGTGCGTCGAGTGGCCAAACATTGTAGAAATTCCAGTACTGCTTCGGGGGCACTCGCCAAGATGCAGGAGCGCTTCAATCTCCCCCACCATCGCTTGCTGTGTGATGTCCCTACGCGCTGAAATTCTACGCTACACATGCTAGCCCGCTTTTGTGAGCAGAAGAGTGCAGTGGTCCAGTACATGACGCACTTGAAACAAAAAGAAAAACCGAGAGCCCAATATAGTGCAGTAAGTCTAACAATTGTTGGCAAAATAATTAACAGATGTGGATATACTCACAAACACGTGTTACCACATAGGCAACCACTTGAAATGCAGGTGGGGAGTATTAGAACCTGACCCCACTCAGGTTTAAGAAGTCGCTCTCTGTAGATAGAAAGAAGGGGACAGTCCCCTCCACCCAAGGTGGACTATATACTGTGCAAATTTGGTAATGCTGACTGAAGAGTTGTCACTGCTCACAAGCAACGTGGATTGCTCAAAATTTTGGAGGACTTGGCAGAGGTCCAACATGTTGGCCCAATCTGTCACAGAGGCGCATTGCCACTATTGGACCTTTTTGAGCTTGCACTCCTTGCCTGATGAAGCGGGTTATACCTGCGAAACGCGTTGCGGAGTGCCAAAATAAATTGTTATTTGCGATTTGAACAATCTCGATTGTCCATCATTTCAGGAGGTAAGTCCACCTGTACTCCTCCTTTTTAGTTGTTTTTAGATCATTTTAACCTGCCTGGCGCCTCTGTCCAAATTTGTCCAGTACATGACGGCGCAGTACCGAGGCGCATCCGGACAGCTGCCAAGCTTCTGTGGATCCGATTGGGCCAACATGTTGGACCTCTGCCAAGTCCTCCAAAATTTTGAGCAATCCACGTTGCTTGTGAGCAGTGACAACTCTTCAGTCAGCATTACCATACCACTGCTGTGTTTACTGAAGAGGTCAATGTTGAAAATCAAGGAAACAGCTGTCATGATGCAACAGGGGGAATCAGAAGGAGAAAATGATCAGCGTGATGGTACCAACATCAGGCCATCTGCCTCAGGAAACGCTGGCACCAGCAGCTATGACGAAGAAGAGGAGGAGGAGGAACAGCTGGAGTTGGAGCAGGAATTTCATGCCACCACTGACGAGGGCCAGAGCGGTGCACGTTGGACTTCCACAATTCAGCGCGAATGGTCAGCAGAAGCAGACCAGGAGGAAGGTGACGACTATGATGCATCACAACAACTATCACAACGCTCACAAGAGGATGATGAGGATTCTGGTAGGACTCTGGCACACATGGCTCAATTCATGCTAGACTGCATTGAACACGACCCACGCATTGTGCGCATTCTGGACAACACCAATTACTGGGTTTATACCCTTCTGGATCCACGGTACAAACACAATGTTCCAAAACTGCTTGAAGAAAGAGTCAGACAGGTCAAGATGGAAGAATACCAGCAGGCCCTTGTGGAGACTTTAGAGAGGAGATTGACATCCTCCCCCTCCTCTAGCCAGTTGTACGCCGACAGACTGACTTCCGCAAACCCAGGACGACCAGGAGGGCAGCAAACAACGCAAGCCGCAGCTAGTGCCCAAAAGGGAATGGTATCGGCAGTGTCCGTGGAGTGGGAAAATTTTCTGACACCCATGCAGCAGTAGCCCACTGAACAGCAAGCGTGCAGATCCACCTCCAACACCGATCGCCTGGAGAAGATGGTCAAGGACTACATGTCAGATGACGTAGCTGTGTCGAACAATCCATCTGCACCCTTCAACTATTGGGTATCGAAGCTAGACACCTGGCACGAACTGGCAATGAACGCAATAGAGGTGCTGGCTTGCCCGGCAGCCAGCGTTATGTCGGAACGCTGTTTCAGTGCTGCCGGAGGCATCGTCACAGATCGGCGTATCCGCCTCTCCACAGAAAATGCAGACCGTCTGACTCAAATTAAAATGAATCAATCCTGGATTGGAAACGACTAGACAACACTCCAGGACCCCAACCAAGTAACATGACCAATGAACATCTGGGATGGTTTAGCGTTTCCGGTCCCTGTTTATTGAACCTCTCATCTGTATTACATTTATGACTGCATGGCGGCAAAAAGCATTGCCGCTATATCCGCACGCTTTTTGTCCTCATGCAAGGCCTGGGTTGTTGTGTCTCAAAAAGCATGGCCTTCTCCTCCTGCGCCTGCTCCTGTTCCATCACGTGTGCTGCTGCTGCTGCTGGGTTAGCGTTGCCGGTCCCTGTTTATGGAACCTCTTATCTTTATTACATTTATGACTGCATGGCGGTACAAAGCATGCTATCCGCACGCTTTTTGTCCTCATGGAAGGCCTGGGTTGTTGTGTCTCAAAAAGCATGGCCTTCTCCTCCTGCGCCTGCTCCTGTTCCATCACGTGTGCTGCTGCTGCTGCTGGGTTAGCGTTGCCGGTCCCTGTTTATGGAACCTCTTATCTTTATTACATTTATGACTGCATGGCGGTACAAAGCATGCTATCCGCACGCTTCTTGTCCTCATGCAAGGCCTGGGTTGTTGTGTCTCACAAAGCGTGGCCTTCTCCTCCTGTGCCTCCTCCTGTTCCATCACGTCTGCTGCTGCGGGGTTAGCGTTGCCGCGTGGTCCCTGTTTATTGAACCACTTATCTTTATTACATTTATGACTGCATGGCGGTACAAAGCATGCTATCCGCACGCTTCTTGTCCTCATGCAAGGCCTGGGTTGTTGTGTCTCACAAAGCGTGGCCTTCTCCTCCTGCGCCTCCTCCTGTTCCATCACGTCTGCTGCTGCTGGGTTAGCGTTGCCGCGTGGTCCCTGTTTATTGAACCACTTATCTTTATTACATTTATGACTGCATGGCGGTACAAAGCATGCTATCCGCACGCTTCTTGTCCTCATGCAAGGCCTGGGTTGTTGTGTCTCAAAGCGTGGCCTTCTCCTCCTGCACCTCCTCCTGTTCCATCACGTGTGCTGCTGCTGGTGCTGGGTTAGTGTTACCGGTCCCTTTTCCTGGAACCTCTTCTCTGTATTACATTTATGACTGCATGGCGAAAAAAAGCATGTTACCTGTGCAAAGAAACATGACATTTTCCACATTTAAAAGACAGTTTTTCCTTTGAAACTTTTCTATCAATTTTCTCAAAAACTATAAGCTCTTTTTCAAATATTTTTTTTCCTCTTGTACCCACTCCCAAGGTGCACATACCCTGCTAATTTGGGGTATGTAGCATGTAAGGAAGTTTTACAAAGCACGAAAGTTCGGGTCCCCATTGACTTCCATTATGTTCGGAGTTCGGCGCGAACACCCGAACATCGCGGCGATGTTCGGCGAACGTTCGCGAACCCGAACATCTAGGTGTTCGCCCAACACTACGTGTGACGCGACGGAGGAGATTTGGGAGGAGGAGACCAGGCAGTGATGTGTCTGTGGTGCCGTATTAGTAAGTACTAGTCGGCTGCCACTATCAGCCTTACATGCACGCGGCCCGCGGGGTCCTCCAACACACAGCCCTCGCCCCCCCCCCCCCGGCCTCTTCAGGAGCCGGGCACGGCCGCGATGGCAACCGCTGCGACCGCGGGCCCTACACCAGCACACAGCAGGGTATATGTCAGTAAACAAAAAATGACTTATATGATCAGGTTGAGTCCTCAAAGACTATTGGAGTATCCCTAGCTGGAGCACTACAAGGAGCACACCACCTAAGAGGTAAGAAGCAACTACACACAGCACAATATACAGCCTATCTTGTCCCAAGAGTCCTGAAAAGGACTTTTGGAGGTCCCTAGGTGGTGCACCAGGAGTAGTAGAGCAGCTACACAGCACACTATTTGCAATAATGCTGTCCCTGTATGAGCAGCAGCAGCTTCTCTCCCTACACTGACTAAGGCAGATGGTAAAATGGCCAACGGGAGCTGACCTTTTATAGGGGGAGTGTCCAGGATGGTGAGATTGGTCATCCTGTCCCACCAAACTTCAGGGTGCAGGGTCAAAAAATGACCCTATGGGAAAGAATAGGTCAGACACAAATGGCTGTGTACTGTTAGCTGCTCAGGGGAGCTGGCGAACGACCGATGTCCACCGGGATCCATTCGCCAGGTTTTGCCATCACTACCAGAAAGTTCCAAATAGATGTCAGAGGGAGACATGTATCAAATAATCAAGAGGGAGCAGGGGATGCCAAGTGCCAACAATAATTTGTATTCATCAGATTCTAAAATTCAAGGCACAACATCCAGGTATGAGAACACTGCTCCTTCTCCATGTAGTGAGGCAGTTCGTCTCCATATTATAGATATATAGCGCAGCTGTCCACTCAAAGATTGTTGAAACATGAGTGGATCTCAACTGTCTTGCAATGAGAATGCGAGTGGCTTGAATGTTTTATAGAAATAATTGCTCTGGATTTCTTTTTATAATAAGAGGTATTTGTGTATTCTCTCCTGAAGCATGTTTAGCTTCATACCTTTAACTGGCTTCTTTGAATTTACATCCCTTTTCATTTTACATTTCCACCTCCTTCCTGTGGACTGGCATAACTTTTTTTTTTATAAATCAGAATTTAAATAGGTTTTAAAAATGGTTACATAAGGTCAAAAATTAGCGTTTTTGCATGAAAACCGTTACGCGCGCTATAACGCTAGCGCAACCGTGAGAAGAGTTATCACGGCTTTTTGAATCAAGCCCAGTGTCTAGGATCCTTTTGCAACTTGGTCACCTGGCAGAAAAACAACCAGAGAATCACTACTCAAAAATAAATTTGCTGAGAGAATTTTGGTTTGGTGCTAAAATTATCCACCACTGAAAACTCTGGTAGAACTGACCAACAATAGCTCTGCTGGGGCGTGGCCTGGCTATGGAGTGAGGAAGACGCACAGCTCTTTAGCTCCGCTCTACCCTTCTAATCCTGACTAAACCCTGCGGTTTCTTGGCGATTCACTACCCGAGTACCTCCTGGATTACAGCCCTGATGAAAAGTGGAGATCCCAAGCAACCCTCCGTCTCTGCCCGGCCGGCACAGTATGCACACACTAATTGACAAGATGGCGCCAGGCCTTCTGCTCCTCCACTCGCCATTACAGACACCACCCTGGACAATACCTTACCGCTGGAGGTGGTAGGTGCCAGTCCTGCTCGCAGCCCAAAGTCTGTCACGGAAGCCCCTAAGCAGCAGAGAGAACGTCCCCGTGCCCTGGGTGATAAAGGGGAATCCCCTGTACTGCCTCATGGCGACGCTGAGCACAGCGCAGAGGAAGAACCCTCCAGACTTCAGCTCCTGGAATCCATAGCAGATCTCAAGGCCTCTATTACTGGGAGACTGGACACTATTCAGGTACAACTTTCCTTTGTTAAAGCTGATATGCAAAAGATCAAAGAGAACTGGGGACGCTGAAAAACGTATCAGTGATCTGGAAGATGAGGTTAGGCCTCTCCACTCTGATGTTAAGTACCATGGCAAGATCTCTGATGGCCACTTGTTTAAACTTCCAGACTTGGAAAATCGCTCCAGGCGTAGCAACTTAAGGTCTGTGGGGTATCCTGAAAAAGCCGAGACCCTACCGCACTTTTGCAATTGAAAGGGTTTATAGAATACAGGGCGCTTAACCCAAACCAGGACTCCCTTCTAGGCCTCTATTGCTAAGTTTCTGAACTTTCGTGATAAATCTGCTATACTCAAAGCTGCAAGAATCCACACTATGCCTTTGAAATTCAATGATGCCATTATACATATTTATCAAGACTTCTCAGTTGATATTCAAAATGAACGTATGGCCTTTAAAGATGTCAAAAAACGTCTGCGTGATCAACAATTCATGTACAGTATGCTTTATCCTGCCAAGCTAAAAATCATCCACGATGATAAAGCTATCTTCTTTACAAACCCACGTGACGCTGCTAACTGGCTAGAAAAAAACGGTTCTGATCTGTCGGGGATCCTCTCTCCATCTCGTAGACAGCACTGACTTTCTCATGGCTTTTTTAGACTCGTCTCCTTTGCTGCCTATGTAAGTTTGCTGCTGCTATTTTTTTTTCCAATGATTACCTCACCATATTTTGTCAGCAGCGTTCAGTTCTATAAAGGACTCTCGTGACACTCTGAGATATTTTGACCACATTTTTTTGGCTCAGCTTCAGGTTACTATAAATAATGATGCTGCCTATTCGTATCTTTCTGTGTTTGATGAGATCTCCACTACAGTTAATGCAATGTTTCGGTTTATATACACCAAGAATATATATATGCACTAACTTTTTCCTCCTTTTAGACTTTATCCGGTTTGGTTGCTCCATTTCAGATCATATCATATGATATAATCTCTATTAAGTGATACATTTCTGATGGTGATGGTTTGTGCCACCAGGTCACGCCTGCTATTTTTCTTTTTTTTTTTATACTTCATTTACCCTTTTATGCCGGGCGTGCACTGGTGGCACTACAGCTCAGTCACTTTCTGGACTTTCTTCCTGCTTTTGGATAAATGTGTGCTCGGGGGCGTTTAGGGGAGAACTACGGGTTATGCACTGATATACACCAGGGTATTGGAGTTTTGCTCTCTGGTCACATGCTCTCTTATGTTGCCGTTTAAGTTTGGGGAAAAAGCGGGTTGTGGGTTAGGACAACTTGCGGGGTGGGTTTAGGTAGTTTATGTGTTTATGTGATGTATGTTTTTTTTTTTCATGCATCATGACAGTGTTATTCCATTTTGGAGATATAGTAGCAACAATCCCGTTTGATAATGGCTAAATTTAAAATTATATCTTGAAACGTTAGAGGTAGGAATCACCATTAAAAGAAGATTTTTTTGACCATCTTAGGAAGATTCACCCCTATATTTGTCTGCAAGAGACTCACCTAACGGGTTCACGCCTTAAAGAGACTCCGTAACAAAAATTGCATCCCTGTTTTTTATCATCCTACAAGTTCAAAAAGCTATTCTAATGTGTTCTGGCTTACTGCAGCACTTTATACTATCACTGTCTCTGTAATAAATCAATGTATCTTTCCCCTGTCAGACTTGTCGGCCTGTGTCTGGAAGGCTTCCAAGCTCTTCAGTGTTGTGGTTCTGCTGTAATCTCCCCCTTCCAGGCCCCTCTATGCACACTGCCTGTGTGTTATTTAGGATTAGAGCAGCTTCTCTCTTCTCTCTTATCTTTTACAAGCTGGATAAATCGTCCTCTGAGCTGGCTGGGCTTTCACATACTGAAGAATTACAGACAAGGGCAAAGCTGTTTGCAGGAAGAAACAAGCAGCCTGAAACTTCAGTGCACGAGAACAGGGGGAAAGAAACACACAAATGATCTCTTGAGATTCAAAAGGAAGGGTGTATACAGCCTGCTTGTGTATGGATGTATTTTCTATGTGTGGACATACTGTACATCAACCTACTTCCTGTTTTGGTGGCCATTTTGTTTGTTTATAAACAAACTTTTTAAAACTGTTTTTAACGACTTTTAATGCGGCGAGGAGCGGCAAAATTGTGTCAGAGGGTAATAGTAGATGTCCCCTAACGCACTGGTATGTTTACTTTTGTGCGATTTTAACAATACAGATTCTCTTTAAAGCGGAATATAACCCTGCATTTCAACTTTGCTCTAAAATATTATTTACAGCATATTATATGCAAAAAGCATTTTTTTTACTAGACCAGCATTGGAAGGGTTAAACACAGAGGTTTAAAGTTCTGTGGAGAGATATGCAGAAGTTCAGATTGCTACATTCTATTTAGTTGAATGTATCTATTGATAAATGTTACACACTCTTTGGCTGTCCTCCAAGCTCCTTCTCAGTCAGAGAGATGAGTCACATTCAACACTTAGATACATTTATGTAAACAAAATGTATCCATTTCAGCTTCGGATGCGTCTGCGGAAATCTCCAGGAACTTTAAAGCCCTGTGTAACCCTTCCAATGCTCGTCTAGTAAAAAAAAAAATGCTGGTTGCATATAATATACTGTAAATAATGTTTTAGAGCAAAGTTGAAATGCAGGGTTATATTCCGCTTTAATACTCTTAACCTCCTTGCCAGTCTAATTCCCGCCGGCAAGGAGGCAGCGCAGAACTTTTTTTTTTTCTCAAAAACACCAGGGCTCGCTACATGATAGCCGTTGAGCGGCGGCATCCCCCCACCCACTCCGATCGCCTTCGGCGATCAGAGTAAGCAGGTAATCCCGTTCAGAACGGGATTACCTGCAGGGCTTCCCTGGTCGCCATGGCGACCGGGCGGGATGACGTCACCGACGTCACCAACGTTAGGACGTCACAGGGATTCCCGATCCACCCCTCAGCGCTGCCTGGCACTGATTGGCCAGGCTGCGCAGGGGTCTGGGGCGGGGAGGGGGGGGGCGGGGAGGTGCGGCGGGTAGCGGCAGATCGGCGACGAGCGGCGGCGATCGAATGTTACAAGCAGCTAGCAAAGTGCTAGCTGCATGTAACAAAAAAAAATTATGCAGATCGGCCCAGCGGGGCCTGACAAATCCTCCTGCACAGCTTACCCCGAGCTGAGCTCGGGATAACCGGCAAGGATGTTAAAAAACCCTGGATAGGACATGTCTTTGCTGCCCAATACTCCTCCTATTCTAGGGACTCTGCAATCCTAATTTCCAAAAACGCTCCCATAAAAGTTAACGCTTCACATATTGACCCTTTGGGTAGGTTTGTGCTTCTGCATTTTACTCAATGTATAATTGCCTCTATTTATGTTCCACACCCTTTTCAGGTATTAGTATTGGACAAAATAATGTCAATTATCTATAATCTACCCACTAGCCCTATTCACCTACGTGGAGACTTTAATAATATTACTATCCCCAATCTGGATAGATCTTCCCCTGGTGAACATAGATGTCATACAACCTTTCTAGATTGGATACAGAAGCACTCTTTAATTGATGTCTGGAGGTGGCGTAATAAGGATAAAACTGTATTTTCCTGCTTCTCTGATACTTACGGCACCATGTCTCGAATAGATTTGTTATTAGGCTCCTATGATGTCCTTACCAAAGTTAAATCTATCTCTCACACGGGATATCAGATCACACTTCTCTTCTTTGTAAATTGAATGGGGGTCCTGGCTCTAACGCTGGTTGCTAACGAATGGGTCAATTATGGCTTCAAGATGAAACTGTTGTGAACTACGGTCTTACTCAAATGGAGGAATATTGGTGTATTAACCCTGGTTCATCTCCTGTGGGAGTTGTATGGGATGCTTCTAAGGCAACTCTTCGTGGCCACTTTGGGCACATTAAGGGTGTAACTATTAAGAATGACGAGGCCTTTATGGCCACTACTGAAAATGCCATGAAAGTCGCCCATTCACAATTTTGATCTCCCCTTCTCCAGATCACTATGCACTATGGGCAAAGGCTCGCTGTTATCATGAACTTAGGCTCTTGAACAGAACCAAACGGTGTAACTTTATCCTTGCTCAAACTTATTTTGAATTTGGTAATAAATCTAGTAAGTTACTTGCCTCTATGGTGCATGCTCACTGCTCTCCCATAGTTATCTCCAGAATTATTAACCCCTTTGGTGCTAGATATTGCACCTCCGATACTATCCTTGAAGCATTTTGATCTTTATACTCGGGGGTTATATCAGGCAAACCCGGAGTGTGATCAGATATCTCTAAATAATTTTATTTCAGACTGTAAACTTCCTGAGCTTGGGGAGGAAGATAAAACCCTGCTGGATGCCCCTTTAACCCTGACTGAAGTGTTAGCTACAGTTAAAACCTTAAAAACGAACAAGTCACCAGGCCCTGACTGTATCCCCTCAGAATGGTATATCAAAAGTAAAAAATATTACTTCATAAGCCCTTCCTTATACATTTAACAATTCACTCTCTACTGGTGTTCTTCCAGACTCCATAAGGGGAGCACAAATCGCCCTTCTCCTAAAGCCTAGGAAGAACCCTGAATCCTTCGATTCTTATCGCCCGATCTCATTGCTAAATACAGACGTTAAAACTCTTGCCAAAATCTTAGCTAACCAATTGAAACTTCTTATTGAAAAATTAATCTCCCCGGATCAAACAGGTTTTATCCCTACACGATCCACTAAATTAAATCTACGTAGAGTATTCGCTAACTTACAGTTCCCCCACTCTAACTCTGGCAACAGAATCCTTTTGGCTTTAGACACAAACAAAGCCTTTGATACCTTGTCCAGGCAATATCTTCAATTGGTTCTTGAGAGGTTTGGGCCGGGCTTTCGGAGAAGGGTACATATCCTATATAATGGGCCTAGAGCTCGCCTCTGAATGAATGGTCAATTATCAGTTCCCTTTAATATTGAAAGGGGTACTTGTCAGGGCTGCCCTCTTTCTCCATTATGGTTTTCCCTTGCCATGGAACCTTTGGCTGCCTTCATCCGGGGTGACTGTGGTATAGTTGGTTGGATAATTAATAGAGTCCATGGAAAAATTTCATTATACGCAGACGATGTCCTTTATTTAGGCAGCCCTGGTTCTTCCTTGCAGAGAGTATTAGAGGTATATGATTTATTTGGAAATTTCTCTGGATTGAAAGTGAATTGGTCTAAATCTAGATTGTTTCCGGTGGATGAAGGGCCTCACTCTATGATTCCCTCTATGTCCCTTTACAGCTTTGTTCCTCTTTTAAATACTTAGGTATAACTATTACCAGACAAAATGAACTATATATTTCTAATAACCTGTCCCCAGTTATTGCTAACATGGAGGTGAAATATAAGAGATGGATTAATCTACCCTTGGATCTATTGGGCAGAATTAACCTTATTAAAATGATCATTGCTCCCAAACTCCTATATATTTTTTGATGTCCCTTTGCTGGATCCCTATCCATTTTTAAAAAGATCAATTCCATTATGATTAATTTTCTGTGGGCTGGAAAGTCTTCTATACTCTCCCTGGAAACTTTGCAACTGCCAGTGTGTAAAGGTGGTTTTGCCCTGCCACACTTTAGATGCATTACCTAGCAGCTCAACTTTCCTATATCTACAGATGGTTACATAGTATCAGAGATGATTCTTCACTCGATATGGAAGCGGATATTGCATCTTCTTATGAAGCACTTTGTAATATTATTTATAGAGGTAAACCCCCATAGAGTGTTGGAACTTCTCTGATGGATATGTCCTTAAAAAATTTCCATAAAGCTAAACTTATTGCTGGAGAAAAAAAAAAAAAACTACTTGCTCACCTAGATCCCCTCTATGGTGTAATCCTAATCTACCTGAATTCTCCTCCCTTATGGACCAGGTTTTCTGGGTAAATAAAGGAGTCAAATGTATCAGCTATATTTAAATAATTCTAATAAATCTTGGTCTCAAATGGCCTCAGAATTTCTTCTCCCGCACCATGCCCGCTTCCGCTATCTTCAACTCCGGCACATGCGGCACAACTATAGGTCAGTTTGGAGGTCCAGTGGCCCCTTTGTCTCCCGGAACAGTGGAAAAATGGTTACTGGAGAAAGACCCTACTAAACTCATCTCCAGACTTTACTCCAATCTAGTTATATTTAAGTTTCACTCCAGAGAAAATAAAGCTAAATTAGCATGATCAGAAAGGGGAGAGGAGATTTCAACAATAGATTGGTCTGATTTTGAGGATACATATGTGAAAACGGTTATTGCCTCTAAGGATAAGCTGATTCAGGTATGTTGGTATAAAATCTATTTCACTCCTATGCGTCTGAGTAAATTCATTCCCAATGCCACTAGTGCCTGTTGGCGCTGTGGTACTGACCCTGGAACATTTAAACACATGGGCTGGGATTGTCCTCTCATACAGGCTTTTTGGTCCAAAGTTCTCACATTTATGCAAGATAATCTTCATCTTCATTTTGTTGTTTCCTTTAAGGTATGTTTATTGGGGCTGGTGGAGGAATTACATATTAATAAACAAGAAATTGATGATGAGAATCCTTTTTTATGCTAAAAAAAACAAACAGTTTTCCTAGAGTGGGAAAAAAAACCTACTAAACCCCCCCCCCCCCTTTTCACTTTGGTTCCGCTTAGTTAATCAAGCCCTTCCTTTTTTCAAACTTACCTGGGACAGACGTGGTGCTCTTTCCAAATTTCCCAATACCTGGGATCCTTGGATCAACTGCACTCAGGGCCAGGCCGAGGTAAAGGCGAGAGAGGCTCCAGCCTCAGGGCGCCTCAAGGAGGGGGCACAAAATTCACTCAACTTTCATTCCACTATTGTGTTTGAAGCAGAGAAATAAGAAAAAGGGATACATGGCAGAGACTGCAAGCCAGATAACTAGAGATGAATGTGTTGGGGGCCCTGGGGCGCCTCTTAGTCTAAAAGCAATCAGTGTGTGATGGCTGAAATGGGAGGGATGGAGAGGCACACTTTAGTGTCTCAGCCTTGGGCGCTGGAGGACCTCGTCCCAGCTCTGACTGCACTGAATCAGCTTCTCCTGATCTAGATATTACCCCCAATATTCTAGATTCTTTGTAAACTTTCTTCACTGTGTAGGGGGATTTGGTTTTTCCTGGTGGGTCCTGTATATTTTATTGTTCATACCTATCGTTTCTCACATACGATATGTCCATAATTTAAGAATTCAAGTGGAATGGTCTATCTGCAAATAGTGTTATTCTATATCTATATAATTTTCTGGATGATTGTACCCTACCAAATTTCGTACTCTATGTATATTCTGCAGATCTTCATTAGGTACAGTTATTTTGACATTGTCATGTGATGTTACGGTTTTCTTTTTGTTCTTAAAAAAAAAAACACAAGCGTAAAGGATTACGTTCACGTGTAAACGAAGGTCTGCGCACTATCACGTTAATGTTTGCACGCGTATAAACGATCTTTTACGCGGGCAAACTTTTGCGCGCGGCAGATCGCGACATAACTGCTGTGCTAGCACTTATCACGCTTTTGTGAATCAAGCCCATAGTACACATTGGGCTTGATTCACAAAGCTGTAATAACTTATCACAGTCGCGCTAGCGTTTTGTGTGCGCTGTAAAGCACTTAACTTTTTTTTGCTTTTGTGCGCAAAAAAACATTACGCGCGCTGTAAGAGTTATCACGGCTTTGTGAATCAAGCTCATAGCGTACTGTATCTTGCATTATGTACACAGTGCACACATTACTAGTATAAGTGAATCAACAGCCATATAAAATCAAGTCAAACAAATATTTCTTTTTTTAAGCCTCCTAAATTTGGATTCCTGTTTATAAATGACATTTCAAGGCAGTAGATAAAAGTGTTCACTGAACTCTAATGGTTTAACAAATACCCGGGGATCTTCAGACATTTTAAACAAAGAGTAAATTCACTGTCCTTATACAGAATGGTCTTATACACTAAGCTTTGCATATGAATTATGTTACAGCTTTACTCACCTATTGCATGTAAAGCCTTTTTAGCAACTACGAAGCAAACAATATGCAAATTTAAGTTATGAAATTTATATTAGACTTTAGTAGTTCTTTTGATTATTTTTCTGCTTGCTCTGCAGATTTTATACAAACAAGGTGGAAAAGAGATAAGAAGTAATAAAATCTTCAAATGTATTGCATCAGTGACCAGCAGTGTAACTACTAGGAGGGCTGCCCCACGTGGTGATTACATACTTTGGCGGAAGGTGTTGACCACGTGTTTTATGTAGAGCAGGAAGGTGTTCATATTACTTAAAGTGAAACTCCGACCAAGAATTGAACTTTATCCCAATCAGTAGCTGATACCCCCTTTTACATGAGAAATTATTCCTTTTCCCAAACAGACCATCAGGGGGTGCTGTATGGCTGATATTGTGGTGAAACCCCTCCCACAAAGAAATTCTGAGTGCATACTCCCACTGCATTGTGGGAAATAGCAGTTTACAGCTGTTTCCAACTGCCAAAACAGCAAGCAGCAGCTACATCACCTGCCCACAGTAAAAATGTCACTATGTGATAAATGTCAGAATATAAATCGGGGATTTAAAATATTTTACAATGGGGAAACACTGACTACTAAATCATTTATACACCATTATTGTAAAAAATGAAGCACTTTTTTTATTACATTATTTTCACTGGAGTTCCTCTTTAACTACTCTACGACCGTTCCACGCCAATGGGCATGGCCGAAGCCCCAGGACCGCCTAACACCAATTGGCGTCAGGTCCTGGAGCCGGCTACTGAAGGAGATTGCGCGCAGGTTGTGCGCGCATCTCCTTCTCGGGGGGCGGAACTCCGCCCCGCCTTCAGTCTCCGAGCGGACTTAGACGGCGTAATCGCAGTCTATTTACATGTACAGCGCTGCGATCGGCAGCAGCGATGTACTGGGGACAGCCGTGTGACGCGGCTGTCCCCTCCATAGGTTGGGCAGTGATCGGCTGTCATAGACTGAAGCCTATGACAGCTGATTACACTGATTGGTTGGCGGGGGGAGGGAGGAAGGGAGAAGGAAGGGAAAAAAAACAAAAACATTTTCATTCAAAAATATATGAAATCAATATTTATATATAAAAAAAATAAACATTGAAGCGATCAGCCCCCACCAACAGAGAGCTCTGTTGGTGGGGGGAAAAAGGGGGGGGGGGAAATCACTCATGTGCTGTGTTGTGCAACCCTGCAGCTTGGCCTTAAAGCTGCAGTGGCCAATTAGGGAACAAATAGCCTGGTCTTTAGAGGGGTTTAACACTGCGGTCCTCAAGTGGTTAAGAGGGAGGAGACCTTGTATGAGGTGTGAAAATTGACTGTACTACTTGAAATGTGTGCGCGTGAGAGTTAGGCTGGCCAGACTTGTAATGGGGTGGGGATTTGTGGCTACATTTGGATTACTTTTTTTCTTTCAAAGGGGAAAAACTTTGGCCATAACTTTAATCAGGAGGAGGGGGAATGCTGGCTACACCTGTTGTATGTGGAAGCAGATGGGGAAAAGAATGGATGCTTCACTTGCTATGGGGAGATAAGGTATCCATACTTAATCTCTTCTGAGGGTGAAGTGGTGGCCGTCACTCGGATTGAGCTTGGGATACAAGTCTGACAGTAAGTAGATACCGTGGTGTTACATACAAACTGTTAATTACCATCAGAGAGACTTTTCTACAGATTGAGCGCTTTCCTTATAAGGATTTTTACACATAGTGGACAGTCAAAGGATCGCACCATTGTTTCATATGTTTATCTTAGTCAGCGAAGTATTTGAAAATAGGAAAGGTAACCATACTACTTGTGAAGATGAGGGAGCTATATATGGACCAGCTTTATGACCGGTAACATGGGGTGAGAAAAAATAGTGGGACTAGTACCAATAGTTAGACCCTATCAAGTTTTTGTTAGAGAATTCTTCTCCTTTAACCACTTCACCTCCAAGGCAATTTTCGCTTGTCAGCGCTCCTTCCATTCATTCGCCTATAACTTTATTATTACTTGTCACAACAAAACAATCTAGATCTTGTTTTTTTGCAACCAATTAGGCTTTCTTTGGGGGGTACTTTTTGTTTAGATTTTATTCCATCTGCATTTTAACAGGAAAAATAAAAATAAATTCTCAATTTTCGGCCATCATAGTCTTAAAATAATACATGCTACCATAATTAAAACCCACACATTTGTCCATTTGTCCCAGTTATTGCAACATTTAAAATGTTTCCCTAGTACAATGTATGGTGCCAATATTTTATTTGGAAATAAATGTGCTTTTTCCAGTTTTGCATCATTTATTACAAGTCCATAATTTAAAAAGTAACAGTTATATACCCCCTTGACATACATATTAAAAAAGATCAGCCTGTAATGCAATTATGTATTTTTTTAATTGCATTTTTTTAACAAAATTTTTTGGGGGTAACTATTAGGGAGTGTGGGAGGTATGGGGCTAATTTTAAATGAAAAAAAGTTTTAGTCTAAAAAATGTTTGTAGATGTAACTACTATTTGGCCACAAGATGTCCTCGCTTATAGTTTTACTACGCAAACAAGAAGCAATGCGTGGGCATGGACCAACTTTTGTGAATGAGGGTGCCATCTCATTGATGGTGATGCTCAGTCACACGGGGACTTAGATTAATGAATAGGAACTGTGTTCCCATTCATTGAGCTCCTGGTTACTGATTGGCAGCAGTAACGAGCGCAGGCGGGGGGGGGGGAAGGGGGGGGGCGGGGGTGTCAGAGTGAGCAGGAGTGCATGGAGGGGAGGGATGTAGTAGCTACGCCCCTGTAAGAAGATATGGGGAAATGCAGGGATGTAGTTACTCGTCCCAGGGGAGGGGAAGTGGTTAATGGGGCATTTCTAACTCAGGTAATATGTATGCTTGTTGCAATTCAGTATCATTATTAGTCTGATGTCCTCTGGAGAGATGGCAGAGCCAGTTGTTGGTTTCCATAATATGGTTTATTCAGCGATGAAAGCGCCGTCCCTCTGATGCTAATCAGAAGTTTGAGATCTGTATTGATTAGAGATTCTCTCTCTTTACAGCTTTGGTCTGTCTCTCCCCAGCTGATTTCTGTGTTACCTTGCAGGCCTCTCTGATCAGTTGTAGTCTCTGAAAAGGAAATGAGCAGCGCTACTTAAAAACAGATAAGTGCCTACCTGCAAGAGAGTGCAAGCCCCACTTGTGGGATAAAATACACACCTAGCATACACATGACCTGTCTACCACTGGAGGATGTTGGTTTCCTGTAACTGTTTCCTGTAAGTACTTGTCCCTCCCACTGTGAAGAAGTCATCCTCGATGGGAGGGGACCTAACACTAACTAAATTCTAACCTATGCATATGCATAGCCTGGGTGCCCCACCAAGTAAAATTGAAAATTGAGCAAAAGGTGGATCAGCGCATCACTAGGCTGCCTCCGAATGGCCTCCAATCAGAGGTGCACTGAGCAAGCCCCCCCAAAAAAACTGCAAACGCACCTTGAACCCACACAGAAGGTCTGCATATGCACCAAAAGCAAGGCTGTTAAGTGGGAGCAGCAGACCAAAAATGAATTAAGTTAGTACATGGCAAGGAAATGAGCAGCGCTACTTAAAAACAGATAAGTGCCTACCTGCAAGAGAGTGCAAGCCCCACTTGTGGGGTAAAATACACACCTAAGCATACGCATGACCTATCTACCACTGGAGGATGTTGGTTTCCTGTAACAGCTTGTAGTCTCAATCTCACACTTGTAGCTTCCTCAGCAATCTTTCTCCCTGTAAATCAAGAAGTAGAAAGACAGCCGGCACCATCCAGTTCAATAATGCTCTTTTATTGAGATAAAACCATCTCAGCAGGTCACAGCAACGTTTCGAGGAAATCACCTCTTTATCAAGCTCATGCTGAATACATGTCACATATACACAGTACAAGCTAACATTTATATACAAGCTAACATTTATATAACATGGTGCTGCAGCAGCCAATCACACACACTTAACACAATGCCCGATCATAATAGTCCGTAAGTTGCCGGACCTGATAGGGAACTTAGAGGCTGCTGCCTCATAGGTACATTCAAATGGGGTCCCTCCCATCCCCCGACACCCACCTTTGTAAACCGCCGCGGCCCCTTCCGCCCGTCAATCACCACCATCTCCTCCCATCCATCCGCCCATGGCGGACCTGACAGGGGACTAGGTGGGATAGACGCCTGTGCATCCGCACTCATGCGCGGAAACTCTGCGTCCAGACGGGCGGATGGTGACATAGGCGGCTAAAGAAGCCGCCATGCGTCACACGCTGAAAGGCGGGGCAGCGGTGGCGACCAATAGGAGGGCTCAAAGTTCAATGCGTAGTAAAATACGTGTGTATGGCGTACACAATGCATTAGCATATGTAAACAATCACATTGTAAGATACGATGCATAATATATATGTGGCAAAGGAACATACATGGACACTGTAACCAGGATCCATGTACATATAAGGACTACCATGGAATCACATAATCTCCCTTCTAAGTAAGTACATGTCTAGGGTGAAGAGACTACAGTAACGTTATGTGGGCCCAATAAGAGAGTAGGAATCGACATGGGGGAAGGACGGACAGGGGAAGGGGTACAAGGGAGGGGGAGAGGGTGGGGGGAAAGGGGTGGGGGGAATTTTAACACAACAATACTAAATTATAAAAGCAACAAAGTGCTGACATTAGGCAGGACACAATGGAGCCTCATGAGAACAAAGCTTAAATAAAAGGTAATAAATCAAGTTCTCTATTAAGTCCCAGAGGCTCCATTGTATCCAGCTTTTTAATCCAAAATGCCTCCCTCTAAAGAAGTCTTTTAACTCGATCACCCCCTCTCCTCAAAGGGGCCACCCGCTCTATGACCATAAATCTTAATTGGCTTACATGATGTTTAGCCTGCACAAAGTGATATGGGACCGCCTGGTCCACCAAATGTTCTCTAATTGCGTGTTTATGGGATGATAGCCTTTTCTTATGTTTCTGTGTGGTCTGCCCAACATACAATAGGCCACAAGGGCACTTCAAGGCATACACCACATAATCCGAATCACATGTATGCCATCCTCTGACCTTGAATTTGGTGCCACGATGTGGATGCATCAATTCGGCTCCCTTAATAACTGAGCTGCAGTGCACACAGTTGAGACATGGGTATGTCCCCTGCCTCTTTGTTAACTGTGATGCAACATTGTCTTGCCTAGTATCCGCATGTACCAAGCGGTCTCGTAAAGTGGGTGGTCTCCTGTATGAGATCAGGGGGGGATTTCTATAGTGCTCCACCTCGGGAAAACTCTCGGACAATAGATGCCAATGGCGTCTAATTATCCTGGCTATATTGTCACTCTGTGTGTTGTATCTTGTGACAAAGGGGATAAGATTCTGCATAGATTGTCTGGATCTCCGATTCCTACCATGTCCACCCACCCTTGTCCTGGCCCTCTCTAAAGTGTCTGTGGGATAACCCCTCAAAAGAAAGTTTTGTTGCATCTCCTCCATCCTCCTCCCCCGCAACCCCTCATCCTCAACTATATGGCATATCCTCTGGAATTGGCTAATGGGGACCGACCTCATAGTAGCCCCCGGATGGAAACTCCCATAATGGAGAAGGGAGTTCACATCCGTGGGCTTAACATAGAGGTCGATCACCAATCTATCGCCTTGTCTAATAACCATTGTGTCCAAAAAACTGACCTGATCTGGTGAGCGGTGTATGGTAAGTTTGATGTCTCCACATCTATTCATGAGTTCCTCCACAAACTGTTGCAGGGTCGAATGCGGCCCCGCCCACACGCAAAAAACATCATCTATATATCTGTACCAATGAATGGCATACTTTTGAAATAATTGGTTCGTGTAGACAAACATGTCTTCGTACACACCCATGAAGATCTTTGCGTAGGACGGAACAACATTCGACCCCATGGCAGTACCCCTCACCTGCATGTAAAAGGTATCATCAAACCGGAAATAATTATACCGCAACATGATATTCAAGAGTTCACAAATGAACCCAATCTGCACCGGCGTATAATCTAATGCGGTCTCTAATAGATAGCGGACCGCCTCCTCACCCCCATCATGTGGGATGGAGGTGTAGAGGCTCTCTACATCCAATGTAACCAAAAGGCAGGGTCCCTGCAATGGATCCATAGATCAAAGAATATTAAGAAACATCTGCGTATCACGCAAATAGGACTT
Source organism: Hyperolius riggenbachi (assembly GCF_040937935.1). NCBI lineage: Eukaryota > Metazoa > Chordata > Amphibia > Anura > Hyperoliidae > Hyperolius > Hyperolius riggenbachi. The sequence continues at coordinate 223,358,129 of NC_090649.1, forward strand.
AAGTGCTATCACAAACGGTCTCAACAGTTGATCAAGATATTTTGCTACTGGAGCAGATACAGAATCTACCCCGGCCACGATCGGGCGACCAGGGGAATTGTCCAAACGTTTATGAATTTTAGGGCAAAGATACAATACAGGGGAAATGGGATATTCCTGCAAAAGAAAGTTAGCCAACTTCTCATCAATAACATTAGTTCTAACCGCTCCCAAAACCACCTCTGAGATCAGACCTTGTATATTAGGTAATGGATCTGTTTCCAACTTACGATACGTCGACACATCGGAAAGCTGCCGCAAGGCCTCTTCACGATAGGTCGACGTATCCATTACAACCACTGCTCCACCCTTGTCTGCCGGCTTGATTGTTATGGCAGAATCCTCAGACAATTCTGTAAGTGCCAGTTGCTGTTCCTTTGTAATGTTCCTATAGACTGAAAGGCCCATAAAATTTGGTCTCCTCAGCAAAGAGTCTACTTCACTTGTTACTTTTTTCACAAAGAGATCAATTATCTGACAGGAAGGGTGTTGGAAAGTACTTTTCAAACGCAACGTAGTATCTTTAAGTTGCAACTGGTCAGAGTTCACATCAACAACAGGAGTCAGATCCAAGGTCCTTGGCATAGAGTAGTAGTATTTTAGTTTTATAGATCGAAAAAAATCGCTGTAGTTCCACATCCACCTCAAGTGGATCGGGAACATATAGAGGTGCAAAAGACAGTCCAATTTTGAGGGCAGAGAGCTGTGCGGAGGACAACTGGCGGGAGGAGAGGTTGACCACTATTATGTTCTGCGGTATGGTTGGTGTCGTCGGGGCCGGAGCCTCTCCCTTATTCCTCCTTCTCCTACATCCGCCCCTATGTTTCCTTCTTGGCCTGATGGTAAAACCGACAGGACCTCTTGAGATGATGAAGTGGGATTATCTGATGAATCGGGTTGGCTACCCGTAGGTCGGCCCCCTGGTCTACCCCTCTGTTTGGGTTTATGTGGATAACGTGGTCGTCCAGTGGGTCTTTGCCAGTTGTATACAAATCCCCGAGTGTAGTCATACTCATCTCTTTGATATTTGTCTCTTAATTGCCTGGATCTGTCTCTCAAGTGTCTCCAAGTTGGTTGTTAGTTCATCTAAAAATCCCTCGTACTCATCGATAGAAATGAGTTCCTTGAGTTTAGATTTCAACTCCTGGCGATGTATAGACAGCTTCGGTAATTCCTCATGTATCTTCTCTATGGTTAACACCATTGAGTCAAAGGAAGCTTTATTCCATATACGACACCATTTTTGACAAAAGTCCTTGTCGGTCGGAAACATCGGGGCCACACTTGATCTCATTCCCCTGTAAATCAAGCTGACCATCTTAACATTTACCAGCTGTATCACTTCAGCTGATCTGCCTCTCTTTCTCTGCTGTGTCACCTTACAACCAGCTGTCACTTCTCTCCAAGCTGCAGTCTAGTATTTGAGCTCATCATGTACAGCATATCAGAGTGAAGAAATGCGTAGAAATAAGATAGACTATGATACTATTTTGTGCTTTCCATAGAGTTGTAATCTTATAGTTGAGTCCCTTCCATTTAGGAAATTGAGCAGTAACTTCAATGTTTGCAGCAAAAAGTTCTGTAATGACCATTTGTCTACTCTTTCTTGTGTGCATGAAGCTTTTTAAGTCTACTAAACTCACTTTAAACATTTCTTATGCTTTCAGACCTTATTTGCCAAATTAGTCTGTGCCCAGCTGCTTAACTGGTTCACATTCCACCGTTTTTACCCCTTAAAGAGGAAGTCCAGTGAAAATAATGTAATGGAAAAAAAAGAGCTTAATTTTTACAATAATCATTTATAAATGATTTAGTTAATGTTTGCCCATTGTAAAATCTTTCCTCTCCCTGATTTACATTTTGACATTTATCACATGTGTTGTATTTTATCGGTATAAACTGTATTTCCATGTGTGCCTTAATGGAAAAGTATGTCTGGACATTTATGTTGCTATGAGAGATTTACAGTGAATCTAGTTGATCAGCTGGGGCCTTGCGCAAAGCCTGTGTTTCATAAATGACTGTTTACAACTACACACATCTGCATGTGAGTAAATAACACAGCAAAGACAATGGCCTCTGACACTGACCCCAGCCCCCACAAATGGCCATTGAGGAGAAAGCTGAGAGGAAGCTGGTTTGTCTGGTTTGGTCAACAATGATCCATGGGACTAGCTACAACAAGTTCTTTCCCCCCCAGCTGCTAAGGGCAGGAACTATTGATGATGTATAACACAGAGGAGGAGTCTTTATGCCTGTGGTATCCAGATATAAGACAATGCTTAAGAAGTTCTCTCTCTCTTGGAATGCTGACATGGACGGTGAGATAGAAAGGGGCTCAGCTAATGAACGTGTGTGACTGTGCATAGGGTATATAGAGCCATTATGTGAGTCACATAGTTTGTATGCTATAACTTGTAAATATGTATATTTGTAAATAAATCCCTTGTATTTAACCTCTTTGAAACGACCTCAAGTGTCTGGTCATTAATATAGAAATAAGTTAACATAAGCTAGAGTATATTCTACATTTGGCACCCCAAGATAGCGTGTGGATAATTAGTAAATCCACATAGAACCCTATAACAGAGAGTTACTCTAGCGAATAGTTCCAGAGAACGTGGAAGACGAGGGTAAAGGACTTAGCGGAAAACTTGAACGTGGACCCTGGACACCAAGGAAGCATACGAAATGCGGTAAGTTGTTTTGTTTTTTTTATATATATATATCAATGCAGATCTGTATTTTGCTTGCAGTTTGTGAGGTTTGGTTGTATGTGACAAGGTAACTGCTAGGAAGATAGGTTGTTGAAAAGGTACATAGGTATGCTATAGGAAACAATAGGTTTCAGGAATTGTGTGGATTGAATATGAATGGTCTGTGAGAGGCAGCAAAAGCTTCATCTCCTGTTGTTGCTGTATTTGTGTATATAGTTTGGTCAGCCATTGTGAGTGTAGATCACATAATCTGAAGGCAGTTAGAAGTGAATGTGAGTGTTTTGCAAGGACAATAGCTTCTGTGTTGGTCATTGAATCGTATGTTTAGTGCAGTTTGGTGAAAATGGAGATTGCACAAAATTTTGTCAGTAAATACGCCACGGTTGATGTGAATACATGTGCGAATGAATCCCTTGAGCAGCAGTTTGCGTCATTGGTTGGAAAATGTGAGAAATATAATAATGGATTGCAGCAGACATATTTTAGAAACAAAGTACAGAAGATAAAGCTTGCAAATGAAATTTCAATTTTACTTAGGATGAGGGTCATATCAGAGCAGAGAGCGAGAGATTGCGCTGCAGACAGACAGCAAATCAGAAAGGACCTGGATAATTTTAAGGATAATTTGGTAGTTATGGCAGATTCATCGAGAGCCGAGTTGCAGGAGTTGAAATTAGAGGCAGATGATTGGAAGGAAAGGAATAGTGAATTGGAGAAACAAATAGAACAGCACAAGGTCAAATGCGCCTCTAATGAAACCTTAATTCACTTACTCAATGATAAATTAACCCAGATGCAAGAGCTGGTTGCCTCTTTAAAAAGAGAACTGTTACATACCAACTCATTGTTGATACAGAAGGAAAATTACATATTATCAATATGTGAACAAAAAGCAAAAACTTGTGATTCTGCAAATGTCTGCACTATTACTGATGACAGTACCTGCAGTGGGGTACAACTAGCAGATGTGTCCAGCCCTACTGTGCTAACAATTCAGGACAAACTGCGCTTATGTCAGATTCTGGGCGATTTTGATTCCCTAGAATCACCTGTGAGGTTGTCTAGTCAATTTGAGGCAGTGGTATGTCAGTACAGTCTAAATGATGAAGATGCATGTGCACTTTTACGGGCCTGGTTGCCGGGGCCCTTAGCCACTCGCATAGTTCTGGAAAATGGTGGTTGTGTAGCAGATGCAGGAGGTAGGAGACAGGAAGTACAGCGTGTATTGGGAAGCCGTGATGAAAGAGGCGTGCAAGCGTTGGCAAGCATGAGATTCATGAAAGGAATGGATCCTGTGATATTTTGTCATGAGTACATTTCGATATATAGAGTGGTTCATAATTGCCAAAATATATCATCTGATGATGGGGAGTTGCTATATTCCATGGCAAATAAGTGTATGGTAAGCCACCCAGTTAAACTTGCTCTTAAAAATGCCATCACGTGTCAACAATTTATTAATATACTGAGGGATTGTTGTGAGGAGGGCAATGAGGGAGAGACATCCAGTGTATCTGTGGCATATAAAGGCACACAGAGAAACATTTTCCGATGTTACCGATGCCATAGACCTGGCCACATAAAACGCTATTGCAGAAGCCACAAAGTTAAGAATAGACACACCAGCAATATTTCCAATTGTGTAAGCACCGTCTCCCCTCACGATCATGAAAAACATGAGAACTTTGGTGCATTTCAGGGCCCAGATAAGCTGGAAACTGGAAACGGAAATCATGGCCAGCAAGCGAAACCTAAACAATATTCTAGTTTTGCATACGGTGCCAGTGCACAGCAAGGACATTGGCCAAACATTCCAATTTATGCCCCACTAGCCAGTATGCCATATTGGCTAATCTGTAATTTGTCAAACATTGCAATTCCTTTTTTCTTGGGATATATGGCAGAGTGTTTAAAAATTAATGTGCAATAATGTATGGCAAATGAAATACAATCTGTAATATCAACAGGTTTGCAGTATAGGGGTAGACTAACAGATTGTGAAGTAACAATGGTGTCTTAATGTGAGGATATTAACATAAGTATGTTTTGTTTTTCAGATATCTCTGAAAGGAAATGTATGTGGTTAAAAAGTCAAGCCATCTAACATTTGATTATGTTGTATTCATGTATTGTGTGTTTCTGTCTCTCCCTTTTAGCCAAGGGCGTCTACATGGAATTTGGCTAGGATCAGGGTGCACCCATTCTAAATTATAGAGGTTAACAATTAGTCTGCAGAAAATACCATGAGCTCATGAGTTAAAATCCTAATTGTTTGCAAACAATTAAACAATAGAAGGTTTAATGAGTGAAACTGAAGTAAAGGTGGTTAACAGTTAACTTGTACTGTATTGTGGTTGTTTCTTGTATTTCTTGTTTCTATTGACACAGATGGCCCAGTGCTGAAGACAATAAACTCCAAAGGATATCAGCATCTCTGTGTCAATGTACTAATTGTACAGACCTGTGTGTAACTAACTTATGTGTGTGTCCTGAAATAGGCCTGTTTCTGTGTGTTTGTTTGTTGGTTTGATTAGGAACAACCAAAGGGTTGTAATTTTTTTTTTTTTTTTACTCTCCCTGTTCAGTTTTTGGATAATTTGATAATTTTATTTTCACAATATATTTTTTGCTTTTTAGTTGTGGGGATTTTTGTTGCTTCCCCAAACACCATTTTTTTTTTTTTTCATTTTTTCACTTTTGTGGGTTTTCTCTTTACATAGAAGTATTTACAAAGTGGTACCTATGCTTTGAGGTACCAAAGGGGGGGATATATACAAGATATTGAAGGCAGGAGTAAACACAGCTATGGAGGCTGTTTGCCTATTTATATGTTCATAAGGAGTACTCAAATGCAATTGTACTGTTACGAATAAACCTCTTAAATTTATAATTTAATCTACAATCAATGAAAGTAATGGAAAGGGTTGCTATACACTCATCGATTTTCTCAGTTATTTCCTTGCAGATTCAGCTGCTAGGAATCGATTCCCCAAATGTCAGATCGATCAATTTTGGCGATTGAATAAATCGATCGGACAGGTTGGAAAGTTAAAAACAATCAGGAGCAACAACTTTGGCAAATTAATGGCCAATAACCTTGCACTGCATTGGGCAACTCTGCAATACGATCGATTAGTAATAGATTCCCGGGCTGGAATCTATTGGTAATTGATGTGCAATGGTTGGTAGGAATCGAGTTATTCTGAATCGATTATTTTCCTAAAGGAATTGATCGTTTTGGAACATTGGATGGAAATCTGTAGGTGTATGGCCAACTGACAGCATTATTTAAGATGAAAGATTGTGTTCTCTTGTAGGACGTAGTGTCATATGTTATATTTTCCTGAGAGCTCTTGCACACTACATGCAATTCCGATTGGCAATTTTGGACGCGATTTTACGTGCGATTGTGAGTTGCAATTTTGAGTCGGTACTGCATGCTGAGTTTTTTTCTTATGCGTTTTTCTGCGTATGTCGACAGTGCCCAGTGAAAATCGGAATTGCAAATCAGATTGGCAGTGTGCAGGGGGCCGCAGAGATATTAACATGCAGCAGTAGTGGAGATATTCATTTTCTTTTATTGGGATTTATAAGGAAAGGGGGATGGTTTCTACACTAAAATGCCTTCCCAAAAAGTCCTCTCCCAGGTTGGAGGGCTACAGAGAGTATTCTCATTGTTATGTAAAGGGTGGTATAGATTCATTGACACAGGTAAATTGTAGAAGGACTCATCAAAGGAAGTGAATGGGTATTTGGCCCACAGGGATGGGGGAAGTCTACAACCAAAAAGAATGTATGCAAATTCACACAGTTGAATGGTTAACAAGAGTAGCCAGAGCTTCAAAGAAGCCCCTGGAAATGACCACCAACAATGGTTTATTATTAAATAGCTGGGCATCACCATCCATTCTTGTTTTGTTAGAAGATAAATGTAACTTTGAAGGTGGATAAAGCCTGAACAGTAGGCGTTTTCTTTGTGTGTAATTTAATAACCAGGCCCACCCTTTCAGTATACAGTAGGGGTGGGTCACCTCTGGTAATGGAATGTCTGGACACCAATGATATAGAATCAAGGTACTGATCATTGATTAGAAGTTAAGCTTTTTTGTTCCATCTATATATATTTTGTGCCCAATCCACTAAGTACAAGACAATGTAGGTACTGAAATGTAAATGTCTTTTGCAGACCACATGACCTACAATGGTACAATAGTTTTCTTTTATTATATTTTCATGTGCACAACCTACATACACAAACAAACTCATTGAGAGATATATTAGGTTGCAATGGATAATCCAGGGGTATGATGTGTCTGTGTCATAAAGGTATACATTGATGCCAATAAACTTGCAGAACAAACTAAGGTTCACATGATAAGATATTGCGATCTGATAAATCCAGGTGATACATATATATGGTATGATGCTGGATATTCACCCTTACAATTAATGTCATGTCAATGTACCGATTAGGTGTGAGTGGGAATGAATGTTGGGTTCCTGGTCATTGGCCCCTGCATAGCGAGGATGGTCTGTCCACAGGAGAAATGATTCCCAATAACCTTGGACTGTGTCACACTGCCGGGGGTAACTGTTATTTGATACAGCCCAGCGGTGGCTTGCGTCCAGCAAGAACTGTTTTGCGACTCAATGTAGCTGTGCTGAGCATACAGAAGCTATCCGCTGAAGGGCACATGTTCCGGATCCCAGCCATGAGGGTGTGTCCATTAGGCACAACAGGAGGGAATGTTGTATTTTATCGGTATAAACTGTATTTCCATGTGTGCCTTAATGGAAAAGTATGTCTGGACATTTATGTTGCTATGAGAGATTTACAGTGAATCTAGTTGATCAGCTGGGGCCTTGCGCAAAGCCTGTGTTTCATAAATGACTGTTTACAACTACACACATCTGCATGTGAGTAAATAACACAGCAAAGACAATGGCCTCTGACACTGACCCCAGCCCCCACAAATGGCCATTGAGGAGAAAGCTGAGAGGAAGCTGGTTTGTCTGGTTTGGTCAACAATGATCCATGGGACTAGCTACAACAAGTTCCTTCCCCCCCAGCTGCTAAGGGCAGGAACTATTGATGATGTATAACACAGAGGAGGAGTCTTTATGCCTGTGGTATCCAGATATAAGACAATGCTTAAGAAGTTCTCTCTCTCTTGGAATGCTGACATGGACGGTGAGATAGAAAGGGGCTCAGCTAATGAACGTGTGTGACTGTGCATAGGGTATATAGAGCCATTATGTGAGTCACATAGTTTGTATGCTATAACTTGTAAATATGTATATTTGTAAATAAATCCCTTGTATTTAACCTCTTTGAAACGCCCTCAAGTGTCTGGTCATTCATATAGAAATAAGTTAACATAAGCTAGAGTACATTCTACAACATGGCAGCATCTTTTCTGCTGGCAGGTGATGTCTGTGGAAAGAGATGATGCATTTTGGCAGTTGGAAACAGCTGTTATTTTTCCCACAATGCAACAAGGCTCTCCTAGTGTGATGTCAGCACCCTGGTGCTGACACCACACTGTGGGAGGGGTTTCACCACAATATCAGCCATACAGAGCCCTCTGATGATCTGTTTGCGAAAAGGAAAAGATTTCTCGTGGGAAAGGGGTTATCAGCTACTGATTGATACGAAGTTCAATTCTTGGTTACGGGTTCTCTTTAAAAAGGAACTGTCGCGAAAATCTTAAAATGTAAAACCCATACAAATAAGTAGTATGTTTCTTCCTGAGTAAAATGAGCCATAAATGACTCAGCCTATGTTGCTTGCATTTACAGTAAGTAGTAGAAATCTGACATTAGACAGATTTTGGGCTAGTCCATCTCTTCATAGGGGATTCTCAGCATGGCCTTTATTCTTCATAAAGACCCTCCCTAAAAAAGATTTATACAAAAGATGCTGACCAAGCCTCCCTGCCCACTTTACACTTTTTTGGCAGCTGGGATGGAGCAACTGCCATTCACTAAGTGCATTTTGAAAATAAAGAAATCCATGTGAAACCCCCCCCCCCCATAAGGAAATGGGCTAGTTCAAAACATGTCGGTTCTGTCAGATTTCTACTACCTACTGCATGACAGCAACATAGGATAAAAGTAATTTATGGATCATTTTACTCTGGAAGAAACCTTCTTAATTGTTTATGTTTACATATATTTTAAGTTTTAAGATTTTCGCAACAGAGGTCCTTTAAAGTAAATGTGTACCGCTTTAAAAATAAAGTCAGATCCTCACCTAAGGAGAGGGAAGGCTCGGTCCTAATGAGCCTTCCCTCTCCTCTCCCGGTGCCCGCACAGGATCCCCCGTAGCAGTATTCGACCAGTTTGGTCAAATACTGCCACTTCCGCTGCCGAAGGGATGTTTCGGAGGTCTTCAGGAGCACTCGGGCTCCCGAAGATGGGCCGCTCCATACTACGCATGCAAGAGCGTCCTCTAATCTTTCCCTAGGAGAACAAGTCTGCAGCAGCTCTCCCTAGTCTGTCTCTAGCAGGCACACGAGTGAGTGTAATGGCCGGCAAACCTGCCTTATATAAGGGTGGGTGGGGCTCCAGGGCTTAGTGTAGCCTTAATGGCTACAATGTGCCTGCTGACTGTGATGCAGAGGGTCAAAGTTGACCCTCATAGTGCATTATGGGGCGAATCGAACTTCCTCAAAAGTTCGCTTGGTCCAGGCGAACGCAAACCCCCAAAGTTCGCCTGGAACCGTTCGCCGGCGAACCGTTCGCTACATCTCTATCTGCTATATGTTTCCACATTAGCGAAATTTAACTTGCTTCTATGGATGATCTGGATGGAAGTCTCTACAGTACTGACCCAGACAAAAACAAGAGTGGGAAAGGGCTCATCTCTCTAAGGTTTTCATTGCTGTCTGTGTCTTTGTTGGAATAATTCCACTTTTTTCTTGCTCTTGTCCTTATTAAATGTCAAACAAAAACAAAAAAATATCCCCAATATGGGAGTAAAATATACAGTGATTAATGTCATCGCCTCTCTGTGGTCCCTATTTGATTAACTTTTCTCCCATAAGAAGCTTTTTCATCTCAGCAAAATACCTTTCCAGCACCCAACAATTGATAGAGACTACAAAAGTGAGTAAGAAAGTAATAAACGTACTTTACTTCCTTGCACACTAATAGCTTAAAGAGACTCCGTAACAAAAATTGCATCCTGTTTTTTTATCATTCTACAAGTTCCAAAAGCTATCCTAATGTGTTCTGGCTAACTGCAGCACTTTATACTATCACAGTCTCTGTAATAAATCAATGTATCTTTCACCTGTCAGACTTGTCGGCCTGTGTCTGGAAGGCTGCCAAGTTCTTCAGTGTTGTGGTTCTGCTATGAACTCCCCCTTCCAGGCCCCTCTCTGCACACTGCCTGTGTGTTATTTAGATTAGAGCAGCTTCTCTCTTCTCTCTTATCTTTTACAAGCTGGATAAATCGTCCTCTGAGCTGGCTGGGCTTTCACATACTGAAGAATTACAGACAAGGGCAAAGCTGTTTGCAGGAAGAAAAGAGCAGCCTGAAACTTCAGTGCATGGGGGAAAGAAACACACAAATGATCTCTTGAGATTCAAAAGGAAGGGTGTATACAGCCTGCTTGTGTATGGATGTATTTTCTATGTGTGGACATACTGTACATCAACCTACTTCCTGTTTTGGTGGCCATTTTGTTTGTTTACAAACAAACTTTTAAAAGCTGTTTTTAACCACTTTTAATGCGGCGAGGAGCGGCGAAATTGTGTCAGAGGGTAATAGGAGATGTCCCCTAACGCACTGGTATGTTTACTTTTGAGCGATTTTAACAATACAGATTCTCTTTAAAGCTTTCATTGGTATGATGTGGAAGCATATCCTGTGACAACACTCCAAATTGAATAGGGGCCTACAAATCTACAAACCCCAACACTGATAGCATTGAGACGCACAGAACAGTGTACTGAATAGAGATATAAGTACATATGTGAGTATATGAATGTGGAAGCCGGGATTTCAGAATTTTGATAACTATTCTTCCTTTAATATTTAATGAGATTAAAATCTTTATTCTGCGTCTCTTTTTTCCATAATTCAATGACAGCTACGTGGGATTTGTCTGAATGCTCAGTTGTCACTCGGCGTAAAACCTTGACAACTCCTCAGAGTATCTTTTTCCATTTTTTAGAAGCGCTTTCAAGCCTGTTCATATTTACGGAGGCTTATTCTTAGAAACAGCCGGGATTAATTCTTAATTAAGATGTAATTAGTAGGTTTATTTTCTAGAAGCCCAGAATATCAGAAAGGAGAAACATGAAATATACAAAGCAAGAAGAAAAGGCGGTGTGACAAGGTTATTAGGAAATTTTGTAGAAAGTTATTTTTGTCTGAAAAGTGAATAATCATTTTTCTCATGGACAATTTGGTTTTTAAAAAAACTATTCTGGAAATCTTGATATAGCACAAAAATGAGATAAAGATTATACGCATACCATGCATAGGTTTGCAAGAGACAGAAAAATCTTTTTAAGTCAATTACATGTTTGATATCTGAATAAATGCATGGCAGCAATACAGTAACTGTATTTACATCACAAATACACATTTAAGCGGTTTTGAAATGAGAAACTAACTATAACACGTAACTTGTCTATATATCTTATCTAAAGTTTAGATAGTTTACACGTTTACACAGCAAATCTAGCTGCAAACAGCTTCAACACAATGGGCTCTATTCACAATCACACATGCGGTAAGAAAGTTTTTAGCGCTTTATTACCACCAGTGATAATTTCTGCATTTTTTCCACATTCACTAAAAATGTTCCGCATGTTTCCCGCATGCAGAAACAATGCATAACAAAATTTGGGAAACATGCGTAATTACATAGTAAACATGCGAAAAAAAGTGGCATAAAAAAAAAAAAAATAAATAAAGTTCAACAAACACAGCTCTCAAGGCTCCAGACTCCATCTAAGTCAATGGGAAGCAAAATATATCACCAAGTACTAGTAGGTGATAAAAAAAAATAAAAAATCGGTAGTTAAGTCAGAAATAAAGGGCCCCCTTTTTTGTGTGAATTTTGATTTTTTGCGGGAACCACCGACTTTTGCTGACATTTACCGCATTTTTTTTATGCATGCGGATAATTAATGCGTATAATTTTACGCATATGGTAAATGTTCATGCGTGCAATTTTGTGAATGTCAAGATGGTCTCATTTCAGTCGGGAATTTACCACAAGTGCATTTCTGCATGCAGACAATGATTGTGAATAGAGCCCAATATGTTTATTTCTTCCTGTGATGCAATGACAGTGCCCAAGCTCTGTTTGTAAACATTACACACAGGCAAGCTTATCTGTATCTCCAACCCTCAGCCTGTGAAAACCTAATTCCCCCTCCTCCCCTCTGCCTCTGAAATCTCTGGCTAGTAACACCTCCCCCTCCTCCTGCCCAGACTTAGCTCCCATAAGCCCTTGCTACTGTCTGAAAATGCCAAGGCACTCTGAAAAGCTGTGAGCGAGGCTTGTTTAGTTTATAGGGAATTAGAGTATTAAAACAAATACAAAAAAGTATCTGGCTTGAGGAATGCCCTATAAACTATATGAAAGGAACACAATTATGCAATGAGTAAAAGTTTAGCTCGGATCCACTTTAAAGGGGCAACATATCCAAATAAGAAGTATGTTTTTTTCTGGAGTAAAGAGCCATAAATTACTTTTCTCTTATGTTGCTGTCACTTACAGTAGGTAATACAATACAATACAATACAATACAATACAATAACATTTGTAAAGCGCTTTTCTCCCATAGGACTTAAAGGTAGTAGAAATCTGACAGAAGCGACAGGTTTTGGACTAGTCCATCTCTTCATACGGGATTCTCAGCAAGGCTTTTATTCTTTATAAAGATATTCCATAAAAAGGATTTAAACAATTATGCTGGCCAGCTTCCCTGCTCGCTACACAGTTTTTTGGCAGTTGGACAGAGCAACTGCCATTCACTAAGTGCTTTTGAAAAGAAATAAATGCCTGAGAATCTCCCCATGAACAGATGGACTAGTCCAAAACCTGTTGCCTCTGTCAGATTTCTAGTACCTACTGTAAGTGACAGCAACATAGAAGAAAAGTAGTTTATGGCTCATTTTACTCTAGAAAAAACGTACTTATTTGTTTATGTTTGCACAAATTTTAAATTTTACACTTTTTTGCCATAGTGCCCCTTTAACTAACTATTAGGCTGTACGTAAGAATTGAAAAGCTTAAAATTATTCCAAGTACTTACCGACCGTACATTATTCTTATAGGCAGAAACTATTGCAGTGCTTTCCGAATACAAAATAGTATTTATATGGTGTGCCATATTTCCTTGCTGATCTCTGTTATTCTAAGGCTGATGCTAAGAATTCACTTTTTTTTTCTCTGCTCTGTGGAAATTTTCTTCTGCTTGAAGAAAGAAATCTAGGGATGTTCTGTACACCAAATAGCTATCATAGTAGTAGTGTAGTGAAGTTTAAACTCCCTTGACTGAATTGGAGACAGTTTTTGTATTTCACCCACACCAGTGCTTTATTTGTGCTGTGCAGGCTATTTACACTGGGGACCCTGGCTGTCGTGCGAACCAGGGTTTGTGATTTTAAATTTCTTTTTTGCAACTTCCAGGATGCGGTTGACAGGTGAGTGGTTAGGAAGGGGACTGTGTGGGAGATGCCTACACGCGGCGGTCCCTGTAAAAGATGTAATCAAGGATTACGTTCAACCGAAGCCTCCCACCTGAATGCTAATTTATGCAATTCCTGCTAGATTTGGTATGGCAGGCAAAGGGTGTATGACCGTACACCTAAATGGCCGACTGGCTCCTGCTGACCAGATAAAGGTAGGAAATTGCTTCAACTGGTAGTGAGCAATTGTGCGTGTTGTATTTACACTATACACAGAAAACCAGTAACAAAACAAACAATGACCTATCCACTAGAAATGCAACCAACTACAACTTAAAGATGAAAATCCTCTCCACTGGGAACAAACCTTTTATTTTTCCCAAACCAAAAACAAGGTGCAAGAAATATTTTTTAAAGCACAGAACTCTAACTTTTAGTTAGACCACCACAGTCATATGGCTCCCAGAGCAGGACACTGTGGATTGACCAAATCAACCCATTTATCTCACTTGCGCACATGTTAGGAGTGAACATTAAATCCCAGAGGGAATTTGTAAAAATGGCTGTGCAGAGGAGAGACATGAGGGGCACAGAAACACACCCTCAATTTCATAAAACTTCAGGTGATTCTGTGAGCTTTTGTCAAAACTAATTTGGAAATTCCATTAAACTGCATGAGCTAACTATAAACATTGATTGCAAAGCCCCTGTACATGTGAGAAGCATGCTGTAATTTAACTAAGCACATACAGTTCTAACCTGTGTAAACATGCACTGAATGAATCCTATACGTGACAGTTCTCACAGCACTAGGTGCAGTGTACAGCTAGCAATAGCAAACAAGCTGGAGGATTCACGTGAAACGTGCACATGATCGCACGGAAACCATCGTTTAACACGTGAACTAATGCTGTTCGCGTGAAAATCTCTGCGAGTGGCAGAGCGCAATAACTGCTGTGATAGCAGTTCTCACACTTTTGAGAATCGAGCCCATGGTGCGGTAAGACTTTACACACGTTATTCTGCTTACCTCATTTTAGTGAGCACACCCTACTGTATTTTATCATCATTTCTTCACACCTCCTCTTAAGAGAAACTCCGACCAAGAAATTAATATTAGACTTTAGTATTTCTTTTGATTATTTTTCTGCTTGCTCTGCAGAATTTATACAAACAAGGTGGAAAAGAGATAATTAGTAATAAATCATCAAATAATGTATTGCATCAGTGACCAGCAGTGTAACTACTAGGAGGGCTGCCCCACGTGGTGATTACATACTTTGGCGGAAGGTGTTGACCACCTGTTTTATGTAGAGCAGGAAGGTGTTCATATTACTTAAAGAAAAATTCCGACCAAGAATTGAACTTTATCCCAATCAGTAGCTGATACCCCCTTTTACATGAGAAATCTATTCCTTTTCACAAACAGACCATCAAGGGGCGCTGTATGGCTGATATTGCGGTGAAACCCCTCCCACAAAGAAATTCTGAGTACGTACTCTTGGCAGTTTCCTGTCTGTGAACCCTGTTGCATTGTGGGAAATATCTTTTTACAGCTGTTTCCAACTGCCAAAACAGCAAGCAGCAGCTACATCACTTGCCAGCAGTAAAAATGTCACCATGTGATAAATGTCAGAATATAAATCAGGGATTTAAAATACTTTACAATGGGCAAACACGGACTAAATCATTGTTACATAATTATTGTAAAAATGAAGCACTTTTTTTATTACATTATTTTCACTGGAGTTCCTCTAAGTATTTATCATATCTTTTTACACTATTAGTAATCCCTCTGTTGTAGTAGTATCACACATATAAATGGGAAAGACTGGGGATCAGGAAGCTTCATGTTAACAGTTACCAGTGGTTAGCAGTCAGGTGACAAGCGGTGTAGGAAGAGAAGAGACTAACATGATGGATGCAAGTCAAATTACACAGAATAACTTGTGTGGAATAGTTTGTAATAGCAAATGGGCATTCCTTTTTGGATGACCATTTTTTTTTTTTAACCACAAGTGCTGTCTCGTAAAACCCAGGTAAGCACAGTTGTGCATGGCAATTTAAACCCTGTTTAGTTTATCAACCCCCTTATCTCTTTTTAGCTTTTGTTTTGAATCATTTCTCTTCATCTGTTTATGAATTATCTTTCCTTATCTGTTTTAACTTACAGTTTACCTCTCCTTGTGGTTGATTCACAAACCAGCAGTAAAATTGCAGTGGGCAGGCAGTGCTTACATTTTTACTTGGTACTTATGTTACATTGTGCGCATTGCGCAATTACAGGAACCTACATCACCTAGGTAATGCTCAAGTTACTTGTGTAACATTCTGTATGCACGTAGTGTAACATATTACCATAGCAACACAAGCTTTGCCTAGGTGATGCGGGTTGTTGCGCAACACTAATTGCGCAATAAGAAATACAAATACTTTGTGCTGCATGCATAACTGTAATTAAAGTGAAAAATAAGTAAAGTGAAATATTAGAGATAAGTTCTTACAATCAACCTTATGCACAAACCAAGCAACTGGTACACTCCCAGTTGCCAGTTTCTGTTATGAATCCTGTTGAATTACGGTTTTATATATTTTTTTTTAATGAAAGTTAAATTCTTAGTGATCGTTAATGAAAGTTAAATATCCCTTTAATGTGTTAATAGTGCATATAGCTTTTAAATACTAGATTATAATTGTGGAAACAACCTGTTACAAATACGGTTATTTCATGCAAGATGCAAGATTACAGTATTGCCATCTACTCTTTCATGTAGGACTCTAACTGGTTTCTGAAGTCTGTATTAAATGGATCGAGTCGTCACTGGAGTATTACAGACATTGAAAGACTGTTGAACACTGACTCAGGGAAGGAGAGCTATAATTGCATTCCCCTCTGCCAGCCAAGCACCACTGTGGAGAAACACAGAGAAGGAAGAGCCAGCCCCGAGCAGGAAGCAGAGGAAATGGAAGATCAGTATGATGAGGTACACTGTAATCTCCTGTGGAACACATCAGCTTTGTTGCATTTCACAAACTTTGACAATGTGTATTTTGGACTAATTGGTCAAACAAGATTTAGAATCTGCTTTCCATAGTGAAATCTTAACATGCCAAAATAATAATACAGCAGAGCTATCCTGCTATGGGAACACTTATTGCAAAATAGTTCTGAAAGGAAGATAACTAGTATTGGAAGACTTAAAAAAAAATCCAAAAACAAATGTCCCTTTTTAGGAAACTCTAAGGGACCTGATCATGTAATTTACTACATCAGAAGTTACTGTATCAGGATTCCTCATACATTGTATATTTATACTGGTGCATGGTCAGGACCTGAGGACTGAGTCTACTATATCAGACTCTACTACAGGTTTCTACTGTAACAAGTTTCTAAAAAGAAAAATTATTATATATACATGATAGGAGATGATAGGAGGAGATAGGAGGAGATAGGAGGAGATAGGAGGAGATAGGAGGAGATAGGAGGAGATAGGAGGAGATAGGAGGAGATGATAGGAGATAGGAGATAGGAGATAGGAGATACGGGATACGGGATACGGGATACATGATACATGATACATGATATATTAGATATATGATATATGAGATATATGAGATATAGATATATGAGATATAGATATATGAGATATAGATATATGAGATATAGATATATGAGATATAGATATATGAGATATAGATATATGAGATATAGATATATGAGATATAGATATATGAGATATATAGATATATGAGATATATAGATATATGAGATATATATATATGAGATATATATATGAGATATATACCGTACTTTTCGCCGTATAAGACGCACTTTTTCTCCCCAAAAAATGGGGAGAAAAAGTCCCTGCGTCTTATACGGCAAAGACAGGGAATCCCCGACTTACAAACACCCGCCGATACGAACCGCGACCCGCCGTCGGGGATTCCCTGCCTGTGCGTCCTGCTGTGGCCTCTCCTCCCCCTCCTTGCTTGCCCCCCTCCTCGTGTCCCCAACGTGTGCGCTCGGGCCCCTCTCTAATTGAGAAGCGGCAGCTGCTTACCTCCTCCATCTTGCCC
>NC_090649.1:223378115-223400615 GCF_040937935.1 Hyperolius riggenbachi
TGATATATATATGATATATGATATATATATATGATATATATATGAGATATATATATATATATATATATACATACATACATACAAACATATATACACATATACACACACACTTTTTATTACTAGGACTAAAGACAATACTTAAAGGAATACTGTAGGGGGACGGGGGAAAATGAGTTGAACTTACCCGGGGCTTCTAATGGTCCCCCGCAGACATCCTGTGCCCACGCAGCCACTCACCGATGCTCCAGCCCCGCCTCCGGTTCACTTCTGGAATTTCAGACTTTAAAGTCTGAAAACCACTGCGCCTGTGTTGCCATGTCCTCAATCCCGCTGGCGTCACCAGGAGCGTACTGCGCAGACACAGACCATACTGGGCCTCCGCAGTATGCTCCTGTGACATCAGCGTGACATTGGAATCCGCCAGGAGAAAAGCGCGATATAAATGTTATTTGTCTTGTCTACATTATTTTCACTGGAGTTCCTCTTTAAACTGCAGCATTCATTAGACAAAGACCCGAGGAGATACTGTAAACCTGTATGTTAAACAGATATACAAGCATGTGTATACACAGTATCAAGCTTACATATAACTATACTGTGCCCCTTTTTTGCCTGAGTTTAAGACATGTATGCAAGTGGCAGTTTCTCTCCAGTCAATAGTGTTGGGCGAACACCTGGATGTTCGGGTTCGCGAACGTTCGCTGAACATGGCCGCGATGTTCGGGTGTTCGCGCCGAACTCCGAACATAATGGAAGTCAATGGGGACCCGAACTTTCGTGCTTTGTAAAGCCTCCTTACATGCTACATACCCCAAATTTACAGGGTATGTGCACCTTGGGAGTGGGTACAAGAGGAAAAAAATTTAGCAAAAAGAGCTTATAGTTTTTGAGAAAATCGATTTTAAAGTTTCAAAGGGAAAACTGTCTTTTAAATGCGGGAAATGTCTGTTTTCTTTGCACAGGTAGCATGCATTTTGCCGCCATGCAGTCATAAATGTAATAAAGATAAGAGGTTCCATAAGCAGGGACCGGCAACGCTAACCCACCAGCAGCAGCACACGTGATGGAACAGGAGGAGGCGCAGGAGGAGAAGGCCACGCTTTCAGACACAACAACCCAGGCCTTGCATGAGGACAAGAAGCATGCGGATAGCATGCTTTTTACCGCCATGCAGTCATAAATGTAATAAAGATAAGAGGTTCCATAAACAGGGACTGGCAACGCTAACCCAGCAGCAGCAGCACACGTGATGGAACAGGAGGCGGCGCAGGAGGAGAAGGCCACGCTTTCAGACACAACAACCCAGGCCTTGCATGAGGACAAGAAGCGTGCGGATAGCATTCATTTTGCCGCCATGCAGTCATAAATGTAATAAAGATAAGAGGTTCCATAAACAGGGACCGGCAACGCTAACCCAGCAGCGGCAGCACACGTGATGGAACAGGAGGAGGCGCAGGAGGAGAAGGCCACGCTTTCAGACACAACAACCCAGGCCTTGCATGAGGACAAGAAGCGTGCGGATAGCATGCTTTTTACCGCCATGCAGTCATAAATGTAATAAAGATAAGAGGTTCCATAAACAGGGACCGGCAACGCTAACCCAGCAGCAGCACACGTGATGGAACAGGAGGAGAAGGCCACGCTTTCAGACACAACAACCCAGGCCTTGCATGAGGACAAGAAGCGTGCGGATAGCATGCATTTTGCCGCCATGCAGTCATAAATGTAATAAAGATAAGAGGTTCCATAAACAGGGACCGGCAACGCTAACCCAGCAGCGGCAGCACACGTGATGGAACAGGAGGAGGCGCAGGAGGAGAAGGCCACGCTTTCAGACACAACAACCCAGGCCTTGCATGAGGACAAGAAGCGTGCGGATAGCATGCTTTTTACCGCCATGCAGTCATAAATGTAATAAAGATAAGAGGTTCCATAAACAGGGACCGGCAACGCTAACCCAGCAGCAGCAGCACACGTGATGGAACAGGAGGAGGCGCAGGAGGAGAAGGCCACGCTTTCAGACACAACAACCCGGGCCTTGCATGAGGACAAGAAGCGTGCGGATAGCATGCTTTTTACCGCCATGCAGTCATAAATGTAATACAGATAAGAGGTTCAATAAACAGGGACCGGAAACGCTAACCCATCACAGAGGGTCATTGTTCATGTTACTTGGTTGGGGTCCAGGAGTGTTGCATCGTCGTTTCCAATCCAGGATTGATTCATTTTAATTTGAGTCGGACGGTCTGCATTTTCTGTGGAGAGGCGGATACGCCGATCTGTGAGGATGCCTCCGGCAGCACTGAAACAGCGTTCCGACATAACGCTGGCTGCCGGGCAAGCCAGCACCTCTATTGCGTACATTGCCAGTTCGTGCCAGGTGTCTAGCTTCGATACCCAATAGTTGAAGGGTGCAGATGGATTGTTCAACACAGCTACGCCATCTGACATGTAGTCCTTGACCATCTTCTCCAGGCGATTGGTGTTGGAGGTGGATCTGCACACTTGCTGTTCTGTGGGCTGCTGCATGGGTGTCAGAAAATTTTCCCACTCCAAGCACACTGCCGATACCATTCCCTTTTGGGCACTAGCTGTGGCTTGTGTTGTTTGCTGCCCTCCTGGTTGTCCTGGGTTTGCGGAAGTCAGTCTGTCGGCGTACAACTGGCTAGAGGAGGGGGAGGATGTCAATCTCCTCTCTAAAGTCTCCACAAGGGCCTGCTGGTATTCTTCCATTTTGACCTGTCTGACTCTTTCTTCAAGCAGTTTTGGAACATTGTGTTTGTACCGTGGATCCAGAAGGGTATAAACCAAGTAATTGGTGTTGTCCAGAATGCGCACAATGCGTGGGTCGCGTTCAATGCAGTCTAGCATGAATTGAGCCATGTGTGCCAGAGTCCTGCCAGAATCCTCATCCTCTTGTGAGCGTTGAGATAGTTGTTGTGATGCATCATAGTAGTCACCTTCTTCCTGGTCTGCTTCTGCTGACCATTCGCGCTGAATTGTGGAAGTCCAACGTGCACCGCTCTGACCCTTGTCAGTGGTGGCATGAAATTCCTGCTCCAACTCCAGCTGTTCCTCCTCCTCTTCTTCGTCATAGCTGCTGGGGCCAGCGTTTCCTGAGGCGGATGGCCTGATGTTGGTACCATCACGCTGATCGTTTTCTCCTTCAGATTCCCCCAGTTGCATCATGACAGCTGTTTCCTTGATTTTCAACATTGACTTCTTCAGTAAACACAGCAGTGGTATGGTAATGCTGACTGAAGAGTTGTCACAGCTCACAAGCAACGTGGATTGCTCAAAATTTTGGAGGACTTGGCAGAGGTCCAACATGTTGGCCCAATCGGATCCACAGAAGCTTGGCAGCTGTCCGGATGCGCCTCGGGAATGCGCCGTCATGTACTGGACCACTGCACTCTTCTGCTCGCAAAAGCGGGCTAGCCTAGCATGTGCAGCGTAGAATTCCAGCGCGTAGGGACATCACACAGCAAGCGATGGTGGGGGAGATTGAAGCGCTCCTGCATCTTGGCGAGTGCCCCCGAAGCAGTACTGGAATTTCTACAATGTTTGGCCACTCGTCGCACCTTCAACAGAAGATCGGCCACGCCTGGGTATGTCCTCAGGAACCGCTAAACTACTAGGTTCATCACGTGCGCCAGGCAAGGGATGTGTGTCAGCTTAGCCAACCTTAAAGCGCGAATGAGATTACTCCCATTATCACACACAACCATGCCCGGTTTCAGGTCCAGCGGTGCCAGCCACAAATCCGTCTGTTCCTTTATTCCCCTCCAAATTTCCTCCCCTGTGTGCTGCTTATCCCCAAGGCAGATCAGCTTCAGCAACGCTTGCTGACGCATGCCAACAGCTGTGCTGCACTGCTTCCACGATCTTACTGCTGCTGGGTTAGCGTTTCCAGATGAGGTACAGCTTTGAGATGCGTTGGAGGAGAAGGAGTCAGAGAGGTAGGTGCTGCTGTTATCCAGTGGGAGGGACGGCGGTGCAGCTGTTTGCGGCGTGGGCAACACCCGCGCCGTAGCAGGTGAGGAATCGCTGCCAGGCTCCACAAGGTTCACCCAGTGCGCGGTAAGGGAGATGTATCGACCCTGGCCGAACGCACTCGTCCAGGTGTCAGTGGTGAGGTGAACCTTGCAGGCAACGGCATTCTTCAAGCTTCGGGTTATTTTGCTGACCACGTGCTCATGCAACTCAGGCACTGCAGAGCGCGCAAAGTGGTAGCGGCTGGGAACCACGTAACGTGGGATGGCCACTGACATCATGCCCTTGAAGCTGTTTGTCTCCACCACTCGATATGGCAGCATTTCGCAGGCCAGAAGCTTGGCTATGCTGGCTGTTAGTGCCACGGCCCAGGGGTCATTTGCTGGCAATTTCCTCTTGCGCTCAAGCATCTCCGAGACAGACAACAACCGTAGGGCTGCACACTGAACGGCTGTTGGTTGTTGTGTTTGATGACTGGGAGACCTCAAGAGCACTATTCCGGAAAGTGACTGTGTCAGCGTCGTCTGATGTTTGTGAATGTTGTTGTGAACCACGCAATGGCTGGGCTACTGCTGCTGCTGAGGAGGGTCTGGTGGTGAGTCTGGCGACCCCAGGGGAGGCAGTGTTTCTGGTACCCTGTCCTGGCGGCCACAGAGTGGGATGTTTGGATACCATGTGGCGGGTCATGCTGGTGGTGGAGAGGTTGTTAATATGTTTCCCCCTGCTCAGGCGGGTCTTGCACACCTTGCAAATCACCATGGTACCATCCTCACTGCAGTCTTCAAAGAAAGGCCAGACTTTGGAGCACCTGCCTTGTTGGCGATTTCTGTTTTCGCCTCTTTTGCGTCTCACTTGAACTTCCACGCTTGTGGTGCCTGAAATTTCGCGCCGCCTACCTTGTGGCACAAGGCAAACTCATGCAGCAGTGGGTTCTTCAACAGACTCATCTGTGCTGCTACGACGGCGATGTTCTCCTTCACATACAAAATCTGGGTCTCTGTCAGCATTGTCCATACCCTCCTCCTCTTCCATCTCCTCAAACTCGTCATATGTGATTGTGGGCCGCCGCCGTGGAGTAGAGCTCCCCAGAACAACCTCTGCGCAGCTCACTCCAACGTCGTCTTCCAGATCTTCTCGGCCGACCTCCTGCAATTGAAACCCCTCCTTCCCAACTTGCTCTGGGATTTGGGTTTCAAAGTCCTCGGACTCGCCTTGCATTTCAGTGCGCGGTGCATTTCCCACACTAAATGGTTGTGAATCCGGGCACAACATTTCTGGCTGTTCCATTGACCTTTGAAAGGTGGAAGTTTGTTAGGCTGGGAATAGCCCCTGAATACCCCATTGTGTCCTGAGGAAATTCTTCGGACTGGTTATTTGGCAGTTGTGTGCGTGGTGTCGCTGCCGGTTGTGTCAGCTTTGTGCCCACTGCCTCCTTGTAACTGGCTGAGGACTCGGACCTCGTGCGTGATGTGCTGGTGCTGCTTAACCCACTGCTGGACGCTTGAGAGGTCATCCAATTAATTATCTGGTCCTGTTCTTTTGGATTTGTGAGGGTTGATTTCCTGGACAACATGGGCGGTATTGAGTGGGTTTTCTTCGGTGCTCCACTGTGGCCTGTACGTGAACCGTCAGGGGAAACACCTCTTCCCTTGCCCCTCCCTCTTTCACAGGATTTCTTCTTCATTTCACTTATCCTTAAAGTACACGCTGACTGGCAGCAGTACAGTGGCAGTACAGAAATGCTATACAGTGGCGGGTGAGCGGTGTACTACTATTCCCAGCAGCGACACAGAGCACAATGCTATACAGTGGTGGGTGAGCGGTGTACTACTGTTCCCAGCAGAGACACAGAGTGGCAGTAAACACAATGCTATACAGTGGTGGCTGAGCGGTGTACTACTGTTCCCAGCAGCGACACAGAGCACAATGCTATACAGTTTTGGGTGAGTGGTGTACTACTGTTCCCAGCAGAGACACAGAGTGGCCGTAAACACAATGCTATACAGTGGTGGCTGAGCAGTGTACTACTATTCCCAGCAGCGACAC
This sequence comes from Hyperolius riggenbachi, assembly GCF_040937935.1. NCBI lineage: Eukaryota > Metazoa > Chordata > Amphibia > Anura > Hyperoliidae > Hyperolius > Hyperolius riggenbachi. Next base: position 223,384,155 of record NC_090649.1, read on the forward strand.
AGAGCACAATGCTATACAGGGTGAGCGGTGTACTACTGTTCCCAGCAGACACACAGAGTGGCAGTAAACACAATGCTATATAGTGTGGGTGAGCGGTGTACTACTGTTCCCAGCAGCGACACAGAGCACAATGCTATACAGGGTGAGCGGTGTACTACTGTTTCCAGCAGAGAGAGACAGAGTGGCAGTAAACACAATGCTATATAGTGTGGGTGAGCGGTGTACTACTATTCCCAGCAGCGACACAATGACCGGGGGACCCAGGCTAGCCTGGCTGGAGAGAGAACTACCCTGCCTGCCTACCCAAAGCTAAACCCACAGACAAATGGCGGAGAAATGACGTGGATCGGGTATTTATTTACCCGAACCACGTGACCCGTTCGGCCAATCAGAGCGCGTTCGGGTCCGAACCACGTGACCCGTTCGGGCAATCACAGCGCTAGCCGAACATTCGGGTAACGTTCGGCCATGCGCTCTTAGTTCGGCCATATGGCCGAACAGTTTGGCCGAACACCATCAGGTGTTCGGCCGAACTCGAACATCACCCGAACAGGGTGATGTTCTGCAGAACCCGAACAGTGGAGAAAACTGTTCGCCCAACACTACCAGTCAAGACCTAGTCAAAGTATAGCAAAATCCTATCTGATAAGGAATTACAGCCATAAACTCTTTCCTACCAGAAAAAAAAGATAAAAGATTAAAAAAAGGTCAATAGTTCATATAATTTCACTTAGAACTCTCAGACTGTGTGAAAGACTGCATCATTTAGTTTAGCAACAACATTAAACCTACTTTTAAATATATATAAAATGGTGAGAATCTAAAAAGTCATTTTTAGGAGGAGGATAGATGCAATAGTTTATCTCATCGGTTTATTTCACCTAGGGCTTGCTTTAAAAGCGCACTGATTAGCATTAGAGATGAGAAAAGAAAATGCAACTCTCCAATGTGCATTATAGTGGACAGTGATTTGCCTTCCTTTAACCACTTGAGGACCTAGGGCTTTCTACCCCTTAAGGACCGGCCACTTTTTTTCCATTCAGACCACTGCAGCTTTCACGGTTTATTGCTCGCTCATACAACCTACCACCTAAATGAATTTTGGCTCCTTTTCTTGTCACTAATAAAGCTTTCTTTTAGTGCTATTTGATTGCTCCTGCGATTTTTACTTTTTATTATATTCAGCAAAAAAGACATGAATTTTGGCAAAAAAATGATTTTTTTAACTTTCTGTGCTGACAGTTTTCAAATAAAGTAAAATTTCTGTATACATGCAGCGCGAAAAATGTGGACAAACATGTTTTTGATAAAAAAAAACCCATTCAGTGTATATTTATTGGTTTGGGTAAAAGTTATAGCGTTTACAAACTATGGTGCAAAAAGTGAATTTTCCCATTTTCAAGCATCTCTGACTTTTCTGACCCTCTGTCATGTTTCATGAGGGGCTAGAATTCCAGGATAGTATAAATACCCCCCAAATGACCCCATTTTGGAAAGAAGACATCCCAAAGTATTCACTGAGAGGCATAGTGAGTTCATAGAAGATATTATTTTTTGTCACAAGTAAGCGGAAAATGACACTTTGTGAAAAAAAAAAAAAAAAAAAAAAGTTTCCATTTCTTCTAACTTGCGACAAAAAAAAATGAAATCTGCCACGGACTCACCATGCTCCTCTCTGAATACCTTGAAGTGTCTACTTTCCAAAATGGGGTCATTTGTGGGGTGTGTTTACTGTCCTGACATTTTGGGGGGTGCTAAATTGTAAGCACCCCTGTAAAGCCTGAAGGTGCTCATTGGACTTTGGACCCCTTAGCGCAGTTAGGGTGCAAAAAAGTGCCACACATGTGGTATTGCCGTACTCAGGAGAAGTAGTATAATGTGTTTTGGGGTGTATTTTTACACATACCCATGCTGGGTGGGAGAAATATCTCTGTAAATGACAATTTGTTAATTTTTTTTACACACAATTGTCCATTTACAGAGATCTTTCTCCCACTCAGCATGGGTATGTGTAAAAATACACCACAAAACACATTATACTACTTCTCCTGAGTACGGCGATACCACATGTGTGGCACTTTTTTGCACCCTAACTGCGCTAAAGGGCCCAAAGTCCAATGAGTACCTTTAGAATTTCACAGGTCATTTTGAGAAATTTCGTTTCAAGACTACTCCTCACGGTTTAGGGCCCCTAAAATGCCAGGGCAGTATAGGAACCCCACAAATGACCCCATTTTAGAAAGAAGACACCCCAAGGTATTCCGTTAGGAGTATAGTGAGTTCATAGAAGATTTTATTTTTTTGTCAAAAGTTAGCGGAAATTGATTTTAATTGTGTTTTTTCACAAAGTGTCATTTTCCGCTAACTTTTGACAAAAAATAAAATCTTCTATGAACTCACCATACTCCTAACGGAATACCTTGGGGTGTCTTCTTTCTAAAATGGGGTCATTTGTGGGGTTCCTATACTGCCCTGGCATTTTAGGGGCCCTAAACCGTGAGGAGTAGTCTTGAAACGAAATTTCTCAAAATGACCTGTGAAATTCTAAAGGTACTCATTGGACTTTGGGCCCTTTAGCGCAGTTAGGGTGCAAAAAAGTGCCACACATGTGGTATCGCCGTACTCGGGAGAAGTAGTACAATGTGTTTTGGGGTGTATTTTTACACATACCCATGCTGGGTGGGAGAAATACCTCTGTAAATGGACAATTGTGTGTAAAAAAATCAAAAGATTGTCATTTACAGAGGTATTTCTCCCACCCAGCATGGGTATGTGTAAAAATACACCCCAAAACACATTATACTACTTCTCCCGAGTACGGCGATACCACATGTGTGGCACTTTTTTGCACCCTAACTGCACTAAGGGGCCCAAAGTCCAATGAGTACCTTTAGGATTTCACAGGTCATTTTTGTTTCAAGACTACTCCTCACGGTTTAGGGCCCCTAAAATGCCAGGGCAGTATAGGAACCCCACTAATGACCCCATTTTAGAAAGAAGACACCCCAAGGTATTCCGTTAGGAGTATGGTGAGTTCATAGAAGTTTTTATTTTTTTGTCACAAGTTAGCGGAAATTGATTTTAATAGTTTTTTTTCACAAAGTGTCATTTTCCGCTAACTTGTGACAAAAAATAAAATCTTCTATGAACTCACCATACTCCGTACGGAATACCTTTGGGTGTCTTCTTTCTAGAATGGGGTTATTTGTGGGGGTCCTATACTGCCCTGGCATTTTAGGGGCCCTAAACCGTGAGGAGTAGTCTTGAAACCAAATGTCGCAAAATGACCTGTGAAATCCTAAAGGTACTCATTGGACTTTGGGCCCCTTAGCGTACTTAGGGTGTAAAAAAGTGTCACACATGTGGTACCGCCGTACTCAGGAGAAGTAGTATAATGCGTTTTGGGGTGTATTTTTACACATACCCATGCTAAGTGGGAGAAATATCTCTGTAAATGACAATTGTTCGATTTTTTTACACACAATTGACCATTTACATAGAAATTTCTCCCATCCAGCATGGGTATGTGTAAAAATACACCCCAAAACACATTATACTACTTTTCCTGAGTACAGCGGTACCACATGTGTGACAATTTTTTGCAGCCTAGGTGCGCTAAGGGGCCCAACGTCCTATTCACAGGTCATTTTGAAGCATTTGTTTTCTAGACTACTCCTCGCGGTTTAGGGCCCCTAAAATGCCAGGGCAGTATAGGAACCCCACAAGTGACCCCATTTTAGAAAGAAGACACCCCAAGGTATTCCGTTAGGTGTATGGCGAGTTCATAGAAGATTTTATTTTTTGTCACAAGTTAGTGAAAAATGACACTTTGTGAAAAAAAAACAATAAAAATTAATTTCCGCTAACTTTTGACAAAAAATAAAATCTTCTATGAACTCGTCATACACCTAACAGAATACCTTGGGGTGTCTTTTTTTCTAAAATGGGGTCACTTGTGGGGTTCCTATACCGCCCTGGCATTTTACAGGCCCAAAACCGTGAGTAGTCTGGAAACCAAATGTCTCAAAATGACTGTTCAGGGGTATAAGCATCTGCAAATTTTGATGACAGGTGGTCTATGAGGGGGCGAATTTTGTGGAACCGGTCATAAGCAGGGTGGCTTTTTAGATGACAGGTTGTATTGGGCCTGATCTGATGGATAGGAGTGCTAGGGGGGTGACAGGAGGTGATTGATGGGTGTCTCAGGGGGTGGTTAGAGGGGAAAATAGATGCAATCAATGCACTGGGGAGGTGATCGGAAGGGGGTCTGAGGGGGATCTGAGGGATTGGCCGAGTGATCAGGAGCCCACACGGGGCAAATTGGGGCCTGATCTGATGGGTAGGTGTGCTAGGGGGTGACAGGAGGTGATTGATGGGTGTCTCAAGGTGTGATTAGAGGGGGGAATAGATGCAAGCAATGCACTGGCGAGGTGATCAGGGCTGGGGTCTGAGGGCATTCTGAGGGTGTGGGCGGGTGATTGAGTGCCCTAGGGGCAGATAGGGGTCTAATCTGATAGGTAGCAGTGACAGGGGGTGATTGATGGGTAATTAGTGGGTGTTTAGGGTAGAGAATAGATGGAAACACTGCGCTTGGGTGGTGATCTGATGTCGGATCTGCGGGCGATCTATTGGTGTGGGTGGGTGATCAGTTTGCCCGCAAGGGGCAGGTTAGGGGCTGATTGATGGGTGGCAGTGACAGCGGGTGATTGATGGGTGGAAGTGACAGGGGGTGATTGATGGGTGGCAGTGACAGGGGGTGATTGATGGGTGATTGATAGGTGATTGACAGGTAATCAGTGGGTTATTACAGGTGGAGAACAGATGTAAATATTGCACTGGCGAATTGATAAGGGGGGGTCTGAGGGCAATCTGAGCGTGTAGGCGGGCGATTGGGTGCCCGCAAGGGGCAGATTAGGGTCTGATCTGATGGGTAACAGTGACAGGTGGTGATAGGGGGTGATTGATGGGTAATTAGTGGGTGTTTAGAGGAGAGAATAGATGTAAACGCTGCGCTTGGGTGGTGATCTGATGTCGGATCTGCGGGCGATCTATTGGTGTGGGTGGGTGATCAGATTGCCCGCAAGGGGCAGGTTAGGGGCTGATTGTTGGGTGGCAGTGACGGGGTGATTGATGGGTGATAGGTGATTGGCAGGTGATTGACAGGTGATCAGTGGGTTATTACAGGGAAGGACAGATGTAATTAATGCACTGGCAATTGATAAGGGGGGGGGGTCTGAGGGCAATCTGAGCGTGTGGGCGGGTGATTGGGTGCCCGCAAGGGGCAGATTAGGGTCTGATCTGATAGGTAACAGTGACAGGTGGTGATAGGGGGTGATTGATGGGTGATTGATGGGTAATTAGTGGGTGTTTAGAGAAGATAACAGATGTAAACAATACATTTGGGAGGTAATCTGACGGCGGGTTTGCGGGCGATCTAATGGTGTGGGTGGGTGATCAGATTGCCCGCAAGGGGCAGGTTAGGGGCTGATTGATGGGTGGCAGTGACAGGGGGTGACAGGGGGTGATTGATGGGTGATAGGTGATTGGCAGGTGATTGACAGGTGATCAGTGGGTTATTACAGGGAAGAACAGATGTAATTAATGCACTGGTGAATTGATAAGGGGGGGTCAGAGGGCAATCTGAGCGTGTGGGCGGGTGATTGGGTGCCCGCAAGGGGCAGATTAGGGTCTGATCTGATAGGTAAAAGTGACAGGTGGTGATAGGGGGTGATTGATGGGTGATTGATGGGTAATTAGTGTGTGTTTAGAGGAGAGAATAGATGTAAACAATGGATTTGGGAGGTGATCTGATGTCGGATCTGCGGGCGATCTATTGGTGTGGGGGGGTGATCAGATTGCCCGCAAGGGGCAGGTTAGGGGCTGGCTGATGGGTGGCAGTGACAGGGGGTGATTGATGGGTGATTGACGGGTGATTGACAGGTGATTGACAGGTGATTGACAGGTGATCAGGGGGATAGATGCATACAGTAAACAGGGGGGGTGGTCTGGGGGGGGGGTCTGGGGAGAATCTGAGGGGTGGGGGGTGATCAGGAGGGGGCAGGGAGCAGGGTGGGGGATAAAAAAAAAAATAGCGTTGACAGATAGTGACAGGGAGTGATTGATGGGTGATTAGGGGGGTGATTGGGTGCAAACAGGGGTCTGGGGGGTGGGCAGGGGGGGGGGTCTGATGGGTGCTGTGGGCGATCTGGGGCAGGGGGGGGGGGGAAATCAGTGTGCTTGGTGCAGACTAGGGTGGCTGCAGCCTGCCCTGGTGGTCCCTCGGACACTGGGACCACCAGGGCAGGAGGCAGCCTGTATAATACACTTTGTAAACATTACAAAGTGTATTATACACTTTGTATGCGGCGATCGCGGGGTTAACATCCCGCCGGCGCTTCCGTATGGCCGGCGGGATGTTGCGGCGGGTGAGCGGCGCCAGGCGGAGGCGGAGGATCGCGTCACTGATGACGCGATCGCTCCGCCCATGCCCCTACAAGGACCGCCGCCAATTGTCAATACGGCGGTCCTTGCGGGGTGCACTTCCCGGCCGCCAATTGTACATACGGCGGTCGGGAAGTGGTTAAGGTCTTAAGGAGTGTCTGAAATGTGAAAAAAGACTTAAGTATACTGTACAAGTGTAGGCACAAATGAGGGAAAAGAAGCACTTGATGCTAATGTTTTTTTTTTTTTTTTTTTGAAAGCTAGAGGTTTATAATTTTGCACCTGTCTTCCTCTGTATAAGTGTGTGATGCTTGAGTTCCATGCTAAAGCAGCACTTTATGTGCGCCTCTCCCCTTTTTCGTCACCCCCCCCAGCACCACTCACTCTTATTCTTATAAATACCGTGCAGCTCAGAAAATCCTCAGCTTTCATCCTTCGTGTTTTAACCCTATGGATGCACACTGACCTATGTTTTACTTCCTCTGAAGCCATTTACCCATTTGAATTCTCATATATGTGTACAGGCACTGAAACAAAAAGGATGGCATGCATAGTGTTCCAAGTTTGCCAAGAAAGTAATGAGCAATAAGAATAGTAGCAAGAGTGGAGGTGGTAGGGGGATATAAAGGTGGTGAAGAGAAACACATGCAGATGCATGCACACACAAGACTCCTGCATAGTGTTGGGCGAACATCTAGATGTTCGGGTTCGGGCCGAACAGGCCGAACATGGCCGCGATGTTCGGGCGTTCGAGCCGAACTCCGAACATAATGGAAGTCAATGGGGACCCGAACTTTCGTGCTTTGTAAAGCCTCCTTACATGCTACATACCCCAAATTTACAGGGTATGTGCACCTTGGGAGTGGGTACAAGAGGGAAAAAAATTAGCAAAAAGAGCTTATAGTTTTTGAGAAAATCGATTTTAAAGTTTCAAAGGGAAAACTGTTTTTTAAATGCGGGAAATGTCTGTTTTCTTTGCACAGGTAACATGCTTTATGTCGGCATGCAGTCATAAATGTAATACATATAAGAGGTTCCAGGAAAAGGGACCGGTAACGCTAACCCAGCAGCAGCACACGTGATGGAACAGGAGGAGGGTGGCGCAGGAGGAGAAGGCCACGCTTTGAGACACAACAACCCAGGCCTTGCATGAGGACAAGAAGCGTGCGGATAGCAATTTTCATTTTGTCGCCATGCAGTCATAAATGTAATACAGATGAGAGGTTCAATAAACAGGGACAGGAAACGCTAACCCATCACAGATGTTCATTGTTCATGTTACTTGGTTGGGGTCCGGGAGTGTTGCGTAGTCGTTTCCAATCCAGGATTGATTCATTTTAATTTGAGTCAGACGGTCTGCATTTTCTGTGGAGAGGCAGATACGCCGATCTGTGACGATGTCTCCGGCAGCACTGAAACAGCGTTCCGACATAACGCTTGCTGCCGGGCAAGCCAGCACCTCTATTGCGTACATTGCCAGTTTGTGCCAGGTGTCTAGCTTCGATACCCAATAGTTGAAGGGTGCAGATGGATTGTTCAACACAGTTATGCCACCTGACATGTAGTCCTTGACCATCTTCTCCAGGCGATCGGTGTTGGAGGTGGATCTGCACGCTTGCTGTTCTGTGTGCTGCTGCATGGGTGTCAGAACATTTTCCCACTCCAAGGACACTGCCAATACCATTCCCTTTTGGGCACTAGCTGCGGCTTGTGTTGTTTGCTGCCCTCCTGGTCGTCCTGGGTTTGCGGAAGTCAGTCTGTCGGCATACAACTGGCTAGAGGAGGGGGAGGATGTCAATCTCCTCTCTAAAGTCTCCACAAGGGCCTGCTGGTATTCTTCCATTTTGACCTGTCTGACTCTTTCTTCAAGCAGTTTTGGAACATTGTTTGTACCGTGGATCCAGAAGGGTATAAACCCAGTAATTGGTGTTGTCCAGAATGCGCACAATGCGTGGGTCGCGTTCAATGCAGTCCTAGGCCGAAGAGGTCATAGCCTAGGGTCACAAAAACCTGTTTATTTGGGCAATTTCAATGGTAGTGATGGTGACGTACATAAATCTCAGCCATGGCCGTTAGCAACGTCTGAATTTCACGAAATGTCTCATGCAGGTAGAAGACATTGTTAGACTTGGATTCCAAAGATGGTGTCCCTACATCTCTGCAAACCAGAGTTACAGGGGTCCAAAATTGGTAAAATCCCCCATAGGCTTTCATTGCCTCCCTATTTCACTTTCCAAAATCTCACATTTTTTCAAAGGGCAATTGCTCAGCAGTGGCAAATTTTCTAGCATTGTAGGGACCCTTAGGGGGAACATGACTGGTGAGCTAAATTTTTTCCCCTCTTGTACCCACTCTCAATGTGCACATACCCTGTAAATTTGGGGTATGTAGCATGTAAGGAGGCTTTACAAAGCACGAAAGTTCGGGTCCCCATTGACTTCCATTATGTTCGGAGTTCGGCTCGAACACCTGAACATCGCGGCCATGTTCTGACCGAACCCGAACATCTAGATGTTCGCCCAACACTACACGTGACCCGTTCGGCCAATCACAGCGCTAGCCGAACGTTCGGGTAACGTTCGGCCATGCGCTCTTAGTTCGGCCATATGGCCAAACAGTTTGGCCGAACACCATCAGGTGTTCGGCCGAACTCGAACATCACCCGAACAGGGTGATGTTCTGCAGAACCCGAACAGTGGCGAACACTGTTCGCCCAACACTACTCCTGCACTGGTACTGTTTCAGTTCACCGATGCCAGGGACGCCACCACCTGTTACATCAGCTACAGCAATTTCAAGGAGATGGTACATAAGTAGGGATGCTCATTCGGATTCCGCGGAAATGCAACTTCCGAAATTCCGATCGGAAATTGCATTTCCGCATCGGAATGCGGAAATCGGTAATGCAAGTGCGTTAAGCGGATTTCCGCCGGAAATCGCGGAAATTCCGCCCGACTTTAACATTGATTTTCTCAAAAACTATAAGGTCTTTTTGAAAACTTGTTTTTTTGCATCTTGTTCACAAGATTCAGTTTAATAAATCCTGAAAATTTGGTGTTTTTAGGACTTACGGGGGCTTTGCTATTAACCGCTAAAGTCGGCGGATTTTTACTGTAATGTAAAATGCAGAAAATCTGCTTCTGCCTATTTTCTGCATTTACATTACAGGAAAAATCCGCCGACTTTAACGGTTAATAGCAAAGCCCCCATACGTCCTAGAAACACCATATTTTCAGGGTTTATTAAACAGAATCTTCTGAACAAGATGTAAAAAAAAAAGTTTTCAAAAAGACCTTATAGTTTGAGAAAATCAATGTTAAATTCGGGCGGAATTTCCGCGATTTCCGGCGGAAATTCCGCATTGGAATGCGGAAATTGGTAGCGGAAAGCGGAATCTGTATTTGCCAATGGCAGAATGCGGAATTACCGTGGAATCGGAAATTGGCATTTCCCACCATCCCTATACATAAGTAATTCACCAAGTGCTTTGTTGAAGCAGCGTCACAAAATACAGGTTTGGAGTGAAGCTCTTCCTCAGGTGAGGGCCTAAAGCTGGCCACTAACTGTCCAATTTCTAGCGAAAAATAGTTTGCGCGATCAGAAATCCTGATCGGATTGGTTGTAAATAATCTCCATTGTTGGACACAATCGATAATGAACGAGTGAAAAAAATGTCGCCCAAATGAATTTTCGTCGAACGAAAATTTGGATTTTCTTGGTGGTCGTGATAGATAGGAAGCAATGATTGGTTAGTTGATGGTGTAGTGAACGATTTTTCGTCCGATCAGAATTTCTGATCGCTCTAACGATTTTTCACTAGAAATTGGACCGTTAGTGGCCAGCTTAAGGAAGGGCTCCACATGAAACATGGTGAGCATTCCTTGATATTGCTTCAATGCAGCAGTTACTGAATCGCTTGTGTGACATCTCCTTATTTCAAATAATGGTGAAACTCACTCCAGTTATTGAAATCACACCTAAGAGCCTGTCTCCACTCATCAGTTTTTCTACATGAGTTGTCTGACGGTATTGCATTGCTGTCATTTGTTTTTCTGCATGTGAATAACAAACTAAAGTGTGAACTAGCCCACTGATGAAAATTGGTTGCAGTTTTCCTGTGTAGAAAATGCACAGAAAAACTGATGAGTGGAGACAGGCCCTTAGCATCCGTGCAGTATGTACCACATTTTTAAGAGTTTCTAATGAAGGGGCAAATGGTATTTGGTGACCACCTTCTTAAAGAAGTTAACATTCCCAGGATACACCTTCAGAGATCTAATAAACTTCTGAAAACCAATCTCTTCCAGTTGAATAAAATTACTCTGGTAAAATGGCACAAATCCTGGTCCTTTTTTCCAAGACCTAAGGCTCTGCAGGGGTCAGTTTATATTCTGAGATGTTTAGACTTCCTCTTCAGACATTGGTCCCTCATGCCTCCATGTTCTCCTCCCATTCAGCATTTTGGACTTCCTTATACTTTCAAAGAACCAAGCCTGAGGCAAGCTTAAGGGATCCATTAACAATGCAATTTCAGCGAACATTTATCTTCCAATCCGCTAATTGCAATTGGATTGGAAAGTGTTGATTGTGCCAATCATAATTGTATTAGCGATTGGATTATTGATCCATTTTGTGGATTTAGGCTATCCAGACTGATATTTTCAATCCCATTTATGGAGTCGATCATGATCCTTACCTTCTGATTGCAATCGGATCGGAAGGTCAGTGGCTAAAACTGCAGTTAATGGCCAGCTTTAGAAAGCTGATCTCCCAGGTTCTGATCCAGAATTTTTGTGTTTTGCTGCCTTGTGATGTGGTTGTTAATGCTTCTGGGTATCCATTGAAGCTTCCAAATGCTGATCCTCATGAGGCTTCTGTGGTTTTTTGTTGATTCCTCAAATAGCATATCAATCTCACCTCTTATTTCCAGGTATATACACAATGAAGTAGTGTTGGGCGAACACCTAGATGTTCGGGTTCGCGAACGTTCGCCGAACATCACCGCGATGTTCGGGTGTTCGCGCCGAACTCCGAACATAATGGAAGTCAATGGGGACCCGAACTTTCGTGCTTTGTAAAGCTTCCTTACATGCTACATACCCCAAATTTGCAGGGTATGTGCACCTTAGGAGTGGGTACAAGAGGAAAAAAAATATTTGAAAAAGAGCTTATAGTTTTTGAGAAAATTGATTGTAAAGTTTCAAAGGAAAAACTGTCTTTTAAATGTGGAAAATGTCATGTTTCTTTGCACAGGTAACATGCTTTTTGTCGCCATGCAGTCATAAATGTAATACAGAGAAGAGGTTCCAGGAAAAGGGACCGGTAACGCTAACCCAGCACCAACAGCAGCACACGTGATGGAACAGGAGGAGGAGGCGCAGGAGGAGAAGGCCACGCTTTTTGAGACACAACAACCCAGGCCTTGCATGAGGACAAGAAGCGTGCGGATAGCATGCTTTGTACCGCCATGCAGTCAAAAATGTAATAAAGATAAGAGGTTCCATAAGCAGGGACCGGCAACGCTAACCCACCAGCAGCAGCACATGTGATGGAACAGGAGGAGGCGCAGGAGGAGAAGGCCACGCTTTCAGGCGCAACTCAGGCCTTGCATGAGGACAAAAAAATGCATGCGCAAAGCAATGCAATGAGTAGTTTTCAGGACACAATGGGCTATTCGGAGGAGCTATTCCCACCCCCACAATCTTCTACCTGTGAAAGGTCAACGGAACAGCCACAAATGTTGTGCCCGGATTCACAACCTTTTTCTGTGGAAAATGCACCTCGCACTGAAATGCAAGGCGAGGCTGAGGATGAACATGACGTCAACAACTCAACATGACGCAAAATGGGGGCGGAACAGAAAGCTGCTTTCAATGTTTTGAAGGCCTTAATTGCCCCCGGTGGCCAGTTAGATGCATCATTCATCACACCCAAATCCCAGAGCAATGTGTGCAGGAATTTGAATCACAGGAGGTGTACCGAGATCATCTGGACAAGTGACCAAGTGACAAGTGACCAAGTGACAAGTGACAAGTGACCAAGTGACCAGTGACCAAGTGACCAGTGACAAAGTGACAAAGTGACAAAGTGACAAGTGACAAAGTGACAAGTGACAAGTGACAAGTGACAAAGTGACAAAGTGACAAAGTGACAAAGTGACAAGTGACAAGTGACAAGTGACAAGTGACAAAGTGACAAAGTGACAAAGTGACAAAGTGACAAGTGACAAGTGACAAGTGACAAGTGACAAAGTGACAAGTGACAAAGTGACAAAGTGACAAAGTGACAAAGTGACAAAGTGACAAAGTGACAAAGTGACAAAGTGACAAGTGAGAGGTTGTTCTGGGGAGCTCTACTCCACTGCACACAGTCACATATGAGGAGAGGTCTCGTCGGGACTGCTGATCCTCCTCAGCTTGCTCAAAGCCTTGAGGGTTCGTGAAGATCCTCTGCTTGGAGTTCGCCGGGGTTCAGCTTGGTGTCGGGGTCGGCGGCGTCCTCCTCACTCCAACGTGGCAGATCTTCTGTTGAAGGAAAAAAAAAACATTTTTTAAAGTCCAGTACCGCTTCTGAAGGACTCACCAAGAGATGCAGGAGCGCTTCAATCTAGCGCTCCATCGCTCGCTGGGTGATGTCCCTCCCTATGCGCTGGAATTCTACGCTGCACATGCTAGCACGCTTTTGCGCAGTGCCGAGGCGCATTCCAGCAGCTAGCTACCAAGCTTCTGTGGATCTGATTGGGCCACCATGTTGGATCTCTGCCAAGTCCTCCAAAATTTTGAGCAATCCACGTTGCTTGTGACTGAGCAGTGACAACTCTACAGTCAGCATTACAATACCACTGCTGTGTTTACTGAAGAAATCAATGTTGAAGATGGAAACCGCTGGCATGATGCAAGTGGGGGAATCTGAAGATGAAAACGATCAGCGTGATGATACCAACATCAGGCAACCTGCCTCAGGAAACGCTGGTCCCAGCTATGACAAAGAACAGGACGAGGAACAGCTGGAGTTGGAGCAGGAATTGGATGCCCCCACTGCCGAGGGACAGAGCGGTGCACGTTGGACTTCCACAATTTAGCGGGAATGGACAGCAGAAGAGGAAGAAAGTGATGCTGGTGACAAATATGGTGCATCACAACAATCACAACGCTCACAAGAACATGAAGACAGAGGAGTCTGGCAGGATTCTCTGGCACACATGGCTCAATTCATGCTAGACTGCATTGAACGCGGCCCGTGCATTATTTACTATTCATTATTATTCATTATTCTGGACAACACCAATTACTGGGTTTATACCCAGTTTATACAAACACAATGTTAAAAAACTGATTGAAGAAAGTGTCAGACAGGTCAAAAATGGAACAATTCCAGCAGGCCCTTGAGGATGGAGACTTTAGAGAGGAGATTGACATCCTCCTCCTTCTCTAGGCAGTTGTACGCCGACAGACTGACTTCAGCAAACCCCGGACGACCAGGAGGGCAGCAAAGAACACAAGCTGCTGCTAGTGCCCAAAAGGGAATGGTATTGGCAGTGTCCTTGGAGTGGGAACATTTTCTGACACCCATGCAGCAGCCCACAGAACAGCAATCGGGCAGTTCCACGTCCTCCAACACCAATCGCCTGGAGAAGATGGTCAAGGACTACATGTCAGATGGCGTAGCTGTGTTGAACAATCCATCTGCAGACAGACGGTGAGTGTGACAGCACAGAAGGACCATGGCAACTCACTCCTAGTACCACAGTTTGATAGTGCTGCCCAAAAAATTATATGGATCCGTGGACCCGGGCAGTACTGGGAAGTGGGAACGCAGATTTTAGTACCTAAACACACGATACAACATGTTTTCCGGGGTCGGACTCTGAGGCACATACAGATGGTCCCGATCATCATCCTCATCATACAACTCTTCTCCTGAGTCTGACCCACCCACCACCTCTGCCACCCCAACATCCCCAGACACAGACCCCTCATCGTCCTCAACATTAACTTGGGATGCTGGCCTGAGCCCGACCTCCTCCTCCACATCAGGCCCCATCATCTCCTCAATGGCAGCCCTCAATAATCGCGCTGGCGCCGGACCGATGGACACAACGTTCTCCTCCGGGGAGGGCTGCTGCTGACCACTGGCTGCTGGGGTGGATGTTATAGCTTGCGTGGGGCGTTGGCTGTTGCTGTTGTTGGGAGTACTGCTCACAGCGAAGGTCTCTGAGGAACTCATGGTGAGCTCATATAGTGGTTGACGTTGAGTGGAGTATTACTGATCCCAGCAATATACACACTGACTGGCAGAGTACGCAATGCTATATAGTGGTTGACGGTGAGTGAAGTACTACAGATCCCAGCAATATACACAGTGACTGGCAGTACAATGGTATGGGTGGGTGAGCAGAGTACTACAGATCCCAGCAATGCTATATAGTAATGGGGTGACTGAGTGAGCGGCAGTGTACTACTGTTCCCAGCAGACACAGAGTGGCAGTAAACACAATGCTATATAGTGTGGCTGAGCGAGCGGTGTACTACTATTCCCAGCAGACACAGAGTGGCAGTAAACAGAATGCTATATAGTGTGGCTGAGCGAGGTACACAGAGTGGCAGTAAACACAATGCTATATAGTGTGGCTGAGCGAGCGGTGTACTACTATTCCCAGCAGCGACACAATGACTGGGGGGACCCTGGCTAGCGTGGCTGGAGCACGAACTACCCTGCCTGCCTACCAAAAGCTAAACCCACAGACAAATGGCGGAGATATGACGTGGTTCGGGTATTTATTTACCCAAACCACGTGACAGTTCGGCCAATCAGAGCGCGTTCGGGTCCGAACCACGTGACCCGTTCGGCCAATCACAGCGCTAGCCGAACGTTCGGGGAACATTCGGCCATGCGCTCTTAGTTCGGCCATGTGGCCGAACGGTTTGGCCGAACACCATCAGGTGTTCGGCCGAACTCGAACATCACCCGAACGGGGTGATGTTCTGCAGAACCCGAACAGCGGCGAACACTGTTCGCCCAACCCTACAATTAAGTCTTCAATTTCGTATATCACAAGCAATTTTGTCATTTTATTGCCACAATCTCAGATAATGGGAATATGCATGCTAAGAGAATTCTGTTTCATTCATTATTATTTGTCAAAAGTCTTCACCTCTGGAGGGGGAAGCCTCAGGATCCTAACGAGGCTTCTCCCGACATCCTCTGTCCCACGAGGGTCTCGCTGCAGCCCTTCAAAGTCGGCCTGACAAGTCCATCAGCCTGTTCAATATTTACCTTTCCAGGCTCCAGCGGGGGCGCTGTTTCGGCTTTCGGCTCTGAAGTAGACGGAAATACCCGATCTCAGTTGGGTCCGTTCTACTGCGCAGGTGCCGGAGACTTGCGCCTGCGCAGTAGAACGGACCCGAATGAGATCGGGTATTTCCGCCTACTTCGGAGCGCAGCCTGCGCTGGAGTCGGGAAGGTAAATATTTACATCGATAGGATCTGGAGGCTTGCCCCCTCCCGAGGTGAGAACCCCCAGGGGCCGTTTTTCTTAGTACAGATTTTCTTTAAATGTAAGTAGCAACTAGCTTCACCTTCAGTTGTATTGAATGATTGTTTATTGCCAGTGTTGGGTGAGGCAGGCACAGGAGCTTGTGATCCTTTCAATGCTAAGGCATAAATGAGTAAATATCCATACAATGAATATATGATTGCATAAAGAGATTACCCGTTACCTGTTTAAAAACTGCTGCTCTTACAATGTGTATGCGTTTGACAGGTTTCTATTAATGTTTGTAGGATCAAGCATCTAAAGTTTCTGGAAGACTCTTAGAAGCTCAAAACAATGTAAATGATGAGAGGTGCCAAAGGACGGTATTACCAGAAAAACCCACAAAACTCAGAGTATTACTGAATAACACTGGCAATCAGCAAAACCTGCTGTCAGCCAGTAACATACCACCAGAAAAGTCCAGTCTCTTGGAAGTGTCAAACCATGTTCCTGCTCGTTCACAAGCGCCACTCAAGGTAAAAATT